>NW_011887787.1:562463-569308 GCF_000806365.1 Fopius arisanus | reverse complement strand
ATGCATCGTCATTATTGTATGTACCCAAGACGGGTACGCAATCCGCCTCTCTCCACTTATAAATATGTGTGTTTTAAAGGTAGTTATTAGGATTATTAGTTGAATAATACCAACGATAAGCAGAGAATAGCCTCAATCCACCCACTGTCTCCCCACCCCCCACTCACTCCCTCACTACATCTCGCGATTACGCAAGCGAAAAAAACTGAAACAATTCGAATAAATACGAACAATGGGTACATCCAGAAAAATTGCAGATTGCAATCAAATAGAAAAAATTTATTTTTCCATTTTTGTTTATTACTCCGAGCAAGTGGTTGCTAGATTTTAATTGATTTGTTTTTATTAGGTCTTCGCCAGATTTCGTGATTTTTTTTCCGTGGAAATTCCTAGAATTCCTTACAGATTTCAGTGGGATAATTTCGTTTTACGGAGATATTAATTACGGTGATTAGGTTGGGAGAGTTCAATTACGAAAAAAATCAAATAGTTTTTTTTCCACTGCAAATTCCACTCGCGAATTAAACACGAATTCTCAATTCTAGGAATACAACACACGTTCAAGATCTAATTACCGAAATGTCTGCCCTAGATTTTGTTATTACTTTATTATTATATATTTATTATTACTTTATTCATTGTATAATGGTGAACGTGTCACCGAAATAAAAAAAAAGGTTCATCTCATTTTAAAGTAATTTACTTTTTGTTCGGTGTATCATATTTTCACATCTACGGGAGGGAAATTATTTCGTCTAGGTAACGCCAACAACAAGGGCGAGAGCGTAAACATAAAATATCTTATCGTTGGGGCAGTATATATATACCTAGATAGTGAGGGGTGGTCCGGGGTGAGGGTGAGAATTGTGAAGCGGAAGAAAGAGAATGGAGGAGTATGGGGTAGAAAAGAAGGCAGAGAAGTAGCTGACGTGAGTTTTGACATGAGCATTTTACCCCGGCCCGCAAAATAAACTCGGGGTTAGAGTGGGTGGAGAGGGTGGCAAAGGGAGAGGCATGGGGTAGAAGTGCAAAATGGTGGAAGAGGAGAATGAGAAAATATTGTGCTGTTGTGTATTTCGGTGGGGTATAGATGCGAGGTAGACTCATCTTAACAGATGTTTCGCTTTGCTGACGGACGTGCGTCCGTTCGTATGAACGGGAAATAGTGGGTGGAGGAGTTGTGGTTTTTCCGGGTAGAGAAGGGGGTTGCCACGAGAAAAATATACAGAAGAGGATAAAAATGTGGACATTACGACGGGTGAGTCCGAGAATAGATGTTTGAATTTTTTTTAAATCTCATGTGACACGTAAAAATCGCAATTGTCGATATGTTGTGAATTTTCATTGAATTCGAAATCGAGGACTTTGACATGAGAGATTTTCACGACGGGTTTTCTTGAGTGCTGAATAGAGGATAAAGTAATTTAATGTATTGTTGTTCATTACATTTCCGTAATGTTGATTAAAAATCCTTTCAGGATATTATTGTTACATTCACAAACGATTATAACTGAGGTTTGCCCTACACTTGTTCTACCATTTCTTGTTCCCTTGGAACCTTTAACGTGTCAGTCACCCCTCGACAATAGAATCGGCAACACTGCCGGATTTAGAGGGATGAATTCAAAGTCCAACTGATGTAATGCACTCGACAAATGAGGAAAAAGGAGAGAGGACCCCCGAAAACTGACAGCCAGACACAAAAGACCGAGGGGACTCACTCCCCCAGCTTCTCTATTTTATTTATTTTCATTGTACAATCAACTGGGGAAAACCTATGACAACTGCTCTGTCCGTGTTACGTACACTTATTTATTTGAATCGCACCCCACAGCATCGCCTTTCCGTCACCCCCCGGAGAATCCGCGACCAATTTCTAGAGAAAAAAAGAAGCTATTTCGACATAAAGCCAGTATATACTATTTGCCGGTACATAAATTCTGGTTTTCATCCGGCACTCAACAGACAACACTAAATACGAGAATTAAACAAATAAATGCGGTCATTGCTGGCTTAATGCCTGATTTGACACACAAAGAAAAAAACCGCTTTGATTTTCCACGCCTTACCCCTAATTTTTCGCGAAATTGTCGCTCTATCCTATGAAAGAGAAATTTCATGTTTACTAAAGAATTTCGTATGAATATTCAACGAAAAATTACGAAAAAATGGAAGTACATGGTTTTTTTTTGACATTGTGCTATTTTCGAATCGCATAAAGCGGGAATTTAATTAAAAATATCATTGGGAGGTTAATTAGAATGGCATGGGATCCGAATTAATCCGGGCTAAATCCACACGGGAATTAAACATCCGTGATTAAATCGTATTTGACAACGTGGATAAAAGAAAATAATAGGATAATAATGTTATTGTATTTCGGGAAAATGACGGTGAAAAAGCGTCCGGCGATTTGTACGGATTCAATTGTTTTATACTTTGGAGTAATGAAGCACAATTGAGAGCTCTGTAATATGCTTTGGACAATGACAAAGCCCCTGCGATTGACTATTCGACCATTTTATCTCCTTTGTTTCAACGGATACATGTCGCATCGTTTTTAATAACGAAATCACTTATTTAATTAATATCAGGAATTATAATTATTCCGACATTCAATCAATTTTAGGAGATTAAATCTTTATTCCGGGGATGAGAATCGATGTAATTAAATTGATATCGGTGGAAGTTCGTTGTTATCAGGTCAATCCCACCCGATCAATTGAAAATGAGAAAAAAAATTACGATTATTTGTCGAGCTTGATTTGAAATCAATGGAGAATTAATCGCCATCATGAATGTATTCTCAGATATATTTTTTCAGCGATAAATAAAATACGAGGACAATATTCATATATCCAGAAAATTGTTTTTCATCCCCTGTGAATGTATTAACAAATGAATTTATTATCCCCACGCATAGCATGAACATTAAAGAGATTATTATCGCCTCGATTCCCTGCAATCAATTCAAAATGCAAAAAAAATAGAATTATTTTAGAGAATTACTCTAGTTTAATTTAATAAATTAATGGAGAAATAATCTACACCATAAATCTATTCCCAGATATATTTTTTCAGCAATAAATAAAATAGGAGGACAAAATTCATATATCCACGACACAAAATTGTTTTTCATCCCCCTGTAAATGTATTAACCAATGAATTTATTATCCTCCATGTATCGGATGGGCATTAAAGAGTACCCAGGTAGGTGTGCAAAGTACAGGAGAGTAATTTCCGGAATTTTTATCGCAACCCGGGAGGATTTAGGGCTGTGAGCCACTTAGATTTAATAGCCACCATTCACGGGGGGTAAAATGAGTCGTAGATGGTAGAGGGGGTTCTAAAGAGGTGAAAAAGTCGACGGAAAAAGAGAAAAAAGGGAATTGAGGGGGTTGGAAGAGAGGTTAGAGAGAAAACTAATGCTTTGGTCAACCGGGTATAGCGTCGACCATACGGAACCGTCGGGTTTTACGATCCTGGAAGTGTGTATGTACTCTATGTATGTAAGAAAGGGGTGAGGGGGCATGTGGGGGGGGGTAAAAGAGGTGGTGCCGACGGTGACCGCAGACTAGACGGAATTATCGTCGACAACGGAAGTCGTCTGACCCGTGAAAAGGACACGCATTTATTGCCTCCACTTTGACTGATTTTCAGCTGTGATTATTCAATAATTTTTCCATCTGCGGTTCTCGCAATTAGATAAATAATGAATTCAGCGAGATTGCGGCGCGTGTGAGGGCACGAGCGTCGGATGCATCAACAAATCAAATTGAGATAAGAAATATCAAAACGGAAGCGGTGGACGGGATGAATACACATATATAAAATAAATTCGGATTGCAGTGCTATATGCTAATATCTTTGAAAGGAAGGAGAGAATTTTTTTTTTGTGGGTGGGTTTATGATTTTGCGGAGTTATTTTTTCGCTGTGCGGTTGGCAATTTTTTTTCGGGAATGACAGTGCCATTGGAATTTTATAAAAATTGAAAAAATTCAGGCGAATGCATTCGGAATATTCAAATCTAGTGAAATCATCGGTGTCACGAATTTTCATTGAGAAATAATTTCAACGTCAGTCCCCCGTAAACTCGAGTACTCGTTTCTCGGAAAAAATAAGATTAAGAGAAAAAAAAATCAACATCTAATCCCACCAACCTCTCGGCTTTCTACCCACAAAGGTGACATACGATATCGAACCGGGCATAAACTACTCAGTGGCATCTTCGTTTCCTTATACTCAGACTCGACTTGATCTCGATTGCCGGATCGGGATAATTAATTGAAAAGAAACTCCCCAGAAACGGTAACTCTCCATGACTTCAATGTATTTCCGCATTACGTGTCTCCCCTCGACGAGACAAAGAAAATTCACTACCAACACCACATCGACTCAACATCAACTGCAATAACGACAAAACTCTTATCTCTATTTTCCTCAATCTCAACACAAAACGAAGCACAATGAAATAAAAATATGAAGATAAAAGAAAAAAAATAATCCGAGAATAGCGCATACAGTGGCCGCAGGAACCCCAAATGACATTGTATTTTTCTCACTCACGACGAGTCTTGTTTTATGAGTAATATCCTCCGGAAATGACTCAGTTGATACACTCCGATTTAATACCCCTGAATTACTTCTCATATTTATAGAAACCTTTTTATCATTTCCCTCCATTACTTTTTTCCTCTCTAAAATCATTTTCTCTTGGATTTTTTATTCTCTCTCATTTCTGGCGGCGCGAGATTGCGAGCAATCTGCAATTAAATTCATTTTACTGACAAGGAGTGATTAAATAGAGATGTGGAAATTTTTTACGATTAATCTGTTATTATTGCGGGAATTGAATTTTCTGGGGGTAAATGGGAAAATCGCTGAAAATCGTGTGAATTATAGTGTATTGTTCCTCAAGTGATGATTAAGAAAGTTAAGGCTCGGCCTTTTCCCGATCGATCTAGTTTTTGTTCACTGGAATCCCTAGAATCCCCCAGATTTTATTGTGATAATTTGATTTTATGGGAGTACTAATTGCGTGGGAACAAAGTAATTAAAAAATCGAGTACTTCGACGAAACGAAAGGTCAGAATGTTTGACATTTCGGTAATTATGTCTTGAGTGTAAGTTTTGACAATTGACAACATCTTGACAATTGACAACATCTTGACAATTGATGATATTGTCCACTGTAAAATGGAGAAAAGCCTGTTTTATCGTTTTATCGTTTTTCCGTAATTGAACTCGCCCGATTATTATTCCCCTCTGTGACCTAATTACCGACATGTCATGGGTTATGACCTGTCATTTCTCCCTAAACCTACAATTTTTAATACCAAAATGATCACAATAAAATCTAAATAAATCTGGAAATTCAGCCAAAAAAAAATCACAGGATCTGGAGAATTCCTTGCTTTAAATAAACAATTGAAATGATTGAGTAAATCAGGGCTTAGAGCCCGTGGAATTATTTTCATCGAGCATAAACTTGTATTGTTTGTTGCCAAAGAGTTGTGATAAATTCAGAGAGAAACCTCTTGTATCGGCTCTTGACACTAAAACTCTTATATCGAGTGAGAGAATAACGATGGATTTATCGAATGAGAGTGCAACGACAAGAAAATGTAACTCAATATGTCGGTTTTATCCATTTGAGGGAGAGTGGCAGGAATACGAGAAGCAGTCAACACATTTAGACGATAATGCAACTATCTGGTTTAAGGTTGAGATTCCTAGCTCGAACTACGTCGACGTTTCAACGTTGTTACTACCAGCACGTTTGTTCACTACAGTTTCGTTGACGAATGCACACTGGGTTTGCAATGTTAGTGTGAGATGTGTGACCACCAAACCACATTGAGTTTCATTCCGGTATTTGAATGTTCTCGGTGTGTCGAGTCCCAGGGAGAACGGATTAGACAATACCGCAAATTTGAAAAGTTAATTAGTTAGAATTAATAGTGAAAGTTTATTGAATGTAATGGAAAGCAGGCGATTGATTCTTCATTTCGTCTCTCTTGAGGAAGTGCAATTTCTTCGTCAATAGAGAGGAAAATCTATTTTTTATGGAGTAATTTTATTATCTGACCCATTCCCATGGGCCCGATTTTTGTAAATAACGTAATAAAATTTGTGTGTAAAGCGCGTATCTCTAGTCTAACTTGACATATATAGCTATGAAATCAATTTCTTTTTTTCAGAAAAATCCATAATGTTTTAATGATTTTTGCACAAATATATCCTTAAAATTTGAAAATATTTGATGCAGTTTTTTTTTTAATTCCCAGACTCCTTTTTTGGGAGCTACCCTAGGTGTGCCCCTTACCAGTGATTTACTAAACCAAGAAATTCCAGCTCAAGAAAGAACCCTCGGTTTTTATTTCCAAGGCTCCTGAAATAATGAAATTTCCAACCGACTTGAGAGTAAATACCTGCGGATATTAACCCTGATAACCCAAAAAAACCCTAAATTCCCCGAATAACTTTCACAACTTATCGGCCTTGAAACCCAGCTAAAAACCAGCTGAAGTACCACCTGACGTAAATACCCCCCTCCCAAACCGATCCACGCGCCCGACAAATAATTGAACCGTAACGACTGCTAACAAATGCTCGTGAAAGCGAATCGAGGCTCATTGAACCCGATACACAAAGTGATATCCTCTGGGAGAAGAAGAAAAAAACGGGGGAAAAAAAAAAAACGAAAAAGAAAATCGATAGCATCGTGACGCATGATTCTCCCTATACATCCGATGCAATACATAAAATCCTTGTAAAAGGCCGATAGTTATCGTTGACCTTTCCTATCGGCATTACCGTCTATTTGTTTCCCCCTCGAGCCCTC
>NW_011887787.1:550293-551783 GCF_000806365.1 Fopius arisanus | reverse complement strand
CCCCCCGAGTTGTGTTGTCAGGATGAGGTGTGCACACACACGAGAATATATTCAACCCAGCACAGCCAACGGTATTATAATTATCGTCAATTATGTTATAACGAGGTGGGTATAACGAAGGTGGAGATAAAGCGAGTACGAGTTATCAAATAAAACCATTACGATTTTCCACCAAATTCCGTACTTTATGTTCATTTTCCTTCAATATTCCAACACTCTCTCCTACATACCCCGAATTTTTCGTTAATTTTGCTATTCCATTTTATTCAAATACCGAAGACAAAGAGTTTGACATTTTTTTTATAACGCTGAGATTTTTTCATTTACGAAATAATTTTAGAGAGATTGGGTATGAAATGAAAAAAAAAAAAAATAGCACATTAATCCTCAAGATGAGCCCTTCTGATGCATCAAAGGGAAATCGATGTTACCGATGCAATACATAAAATCCTTGTAAAAGGCCGATAGTTATCGTTGACCTTTCCTATCGGCATTACCGTCTATTTGTTTCCCCCTCGAGCCCTCCCCCCCGCGATCCACCCCTTTACCACCCACCGTTGTCCGACTCAATCGATAAAATCGTTATTATCGGTAGGCATTACCGTTTCCCTATAATAAAAATATTGAGGAGAGGTTGCGAGGGGGATGTAACAATATACAATGGAATTTAGCCGATGGTAACATTGCGATTACATTTTAAGGAGGTAAAACACCGGGGGGTATACTTCTGATGTCTACTATGCGCATCGGGTCATACAACTCCTAGTGCTATATTTTCCAACTGTTTATCGTGCGCTTGGGGCCATTGTATTTATTTCCAAGAGGTGCATAACGTTGGCCCACTGCCCTTAAACCACCCAACAACACGTTAAACCACCTTCATCGCTCTAGTTATATATTTTTCATACTGCTTAGATCCATTATTTTCTGTTGTTTTTTTTTTTCTACTTCTTTATTACAACCTCTGTTGAGATGTTTTTTCGCGTGACAGGAAACACTGACACGCGATTCTCCGTCTCGGCGATTAAGATACCCGGGACCAAGGGCTTTTTTAGGTATTCAGACCGTTGGATACGACTCAGTGAAAGGTAAAACGCTTTTTACAGGGCTTTGTTTCACACTCATTCATGTGGCTGACCTTGATGGGTTGAGGTCAGTTACTTTTCGGTTGAAAGGGGAGATGAAAAATGGTTTTTTTATCGTCTTCGCGTCGGGAGGGCGATCTAGACTCTCGGGGGGAGGAAAACTGACTTTTTTTTAGAAACTTTTCACTTTTCAAATTTTTTTTCATCGACTGAGGATTGATTTCACATTTATTGACATCATAGGTCATAATGAAATCCTCAAAACTGAGAAGAATATCAAGACTAGAAAAAAATCCATCCCTGCTCCAAAAATTCGGCTATGGAAAAACCATTTTCCTCCCCTACTGATTGGAGTCAGCGTTTCCAAAATTGAATTTTTCATCAACTGACGAAACGATAAAAAAA
>NW_011887787.1:537007-547523 GCF_000806365.1 Fopius arisanus | reverse complement strand
AAAAAAATAGCACATTAATCCTCAAGATGAGCCCTTCTGATGCATCAAAGGGAAATCGATGTTATGTACCCCCTCGGTAAAAAATCATATCAACGAAATTAAACTCAATTTAATAGAAAACAAATAGAAATGTCTCATCAAAAACGTTTGAGCAACTCGACTAATTTCACTCATTCCCTCCCTCGCAAATCCATGTGACAAAAAACCAATGAGTGAATATTAAAAGGGTCAGTGCACCCTCCACCCACCAGAGAAATTCAACAGGAGTGACGCATGTATAGGGCCTCTGTTACCTCTGTGAAGGGTTTTAAAAAAAAAGCCGCTGAGGGTTGGGGATTAGCTCTACCGTAGCCTTGGGCAAATTGTCATGCCAAAATTACCCTTCTCCATAGCCGAGAACTAAGAGAAAAACTATATATGTCACGAGGGTGGGTGTGGGGTTGACTGGAGTAGCCCAAGGGGGTGGTGGAGTGAAAAGAGGGTAAGGGGATAGGATAGAGAATGCGAGAAGAAACGGCCCGGTAATCACGGTGCTTCGGATAAGAAGCTTAAGGCTTCAGAGAGGGATGTGGAGTGAGAGAGAACAGGGGGCAACGATCGAAACCCATGGCTGCATAGACTACCTTGAGGGAGAGGAGAACCAGTAAAGAGGGTGGATGGCAAAGAGAGACTTTGACAAAAAAAGGAAGAAGAAGAAAATAAAAAAAAAAATCGGAGGACCCGCTTCGAAAGAAGAAATTACCTCTACCCAGCATAACCATTTTCCTCAGACCAAGTTTTCCATGAAATTTGAGGGAAAATCACTGCGAATTTACTTCGTTACCTGCAACATAAAAGAAGAAAAATATTTTAGTATATAAGATGATGACAGAATAATGGTAATTCCAAGAAGATTGGAACAGTCGAGTGTATGTAATGATTATACGGACGAATTGGCTTAATTGAACGACAAAATTAAATTTTTTGGCAATGGTTTGGGGTAATTGCAATTAGGAAGGTGGAGATTCCGAGCAAATAGAGGTATTTATTCATTTTTTTTAATTGTAAAAATGGGGAGTTGCTTGGGTATGTTGAAGACATAATTTGTTGAATTTATGTGAGTTATTGAGGTCATATTAAAATGACATAAGTGTGCAGACATGTGAGATCGGATTTAAAGGCCATATGTTCGGGGTATTAATAAATGCCTTGTCAAGATGAATCCTGGATAATATTTTGGTTTAATTGAATAAATCTCGGTCTTTCCTTCTTTTCATAGAGTAAAAGTCCATTGTTACAAGATCTTCCTCCTTATTGAAATTCTTATGTTAATTAACTTCAGAAACTTCTCTGTTACGCGTATAACTTACAGAGAATTACACAGCGGGGATTTTTGTAGAGATCTATCCCAGAACTTTTGGTAAAATATCTCCAAAAACAAGGGCAGTGACTTGAAGAAATTAATAGCTTCGGGTTAAAATTATTTCCTAGATAATAAAGACTTATTGACAGATGATTGCAAAATGGTAGTTTCTTCCAACTTCAATGCCCGTAAGTTTCTCATGGACAATGTAATTATTCCTAGGGAGGATCTCTCAATAATTCTGAATCCAAGGAGAAAAAAAAATGGCAAGCTAACAATTCCTCTAACAAGCATGTTCCTCGGGCACAAGAACCCCATGTTCAAATAAACACAACACCAGACTAAACTATTATAAACTCAGTTGAGTCACGACTCACTGCATCGCCAACATCACGACAATCCACTGACAATGGACTTAAGACTGTACAATCGACACCCATTCACCCGAGGCGTAAATAAACGCACATAATGATCGAGTTATTTTACAAGTTAAGTAAGTGCTTTCACCCACAGCTTCCGTTATACGTGATACAGTTTCATACAACTGTTCGTATGAATCTCTGTCCCAGACAGACGATAATAATTTTGAAGGAACGATCTGGTGAAAATCGCCACCACCGAGGGCAACTAATAATATCGATGATATCGATAATCGATGACACGTGACGGGAATCACCGGGGCTCGAGGTACGATAAAAAAAAAAAGAATCAGGAATTTATATCCCTTTATCCTTGATTCTGGGAGTGATTGAGTCAGGTGATTTATGCAATATCGAGGAAGTGGGGAAAATTAAGAAAATCCTTATGCCAGTGAAGCACTTTGTCCTTCGATTATATTGAGCTGAAAAATTGTGGAGTCGAGTAGCTGGAGTCGATGAGGTCACTCATTCTATTTAGCTGTTGCTTTAAAAATACATTGGCTTGTGTATATACTTGGGTACATGAAGTACCATATGCTGTTAAAAAATTGGCATTTGCTGAAGTGAATTTCCCGGTGATAAATAATTTACAATTGCCGAGTAAGAATAAAAAATTAATTAAATGATCTCTAGGGTATTTACATTTAATGATATAACTATATAAATAAAGTAGAATCAAAGAAGAGGATAATGTTATCCTGGCGATTTTTACCTCCAAATGAGTGGTAACAGTCTCATTGGTGTCATGACAAATCACATACCTCTCCCCAGCAATTAATCTCACTGATAACCCCTCTACCCCCAGCAGTTGCCTCAGGCTCATCTCATCTCCGCTCTAATTCTCTCCGCGTTAATCAACAATTATTTATTTCGCCTGACCTAGGAATTGTGGCATAGAGATGCCAACAAAAAGGCATTAATGCCACGACACTAATGGAGATATAGAGTCCCTAACTACCCGCTTAATCGCGTGTTTTCGAGGATCTACGAGAGATACGAGATAGGCGACAGTTACGACTGAGAATACCACGGGAGGGGGAGGAGTCCACGGTGTTTCACGGCTCATCCATGGATGGGGCAAAATGTGAACCAGAAAAGAGTAACCGGTAATAATCGAGAATAAAGGCTGAGAGAAGACGTGAACGATTCGAGAGAAATATACCTCCGCTCGACGATTTTATCCACTAACTCTATTTTCCATGAGTCCTCAGGGTAACGCCCTTCCACTTACGCCCTTGTTACTGCACCCCTCTCAAGACAGTTATACCATGTGCTCTGATATATCTTATATCCTATCGAATTAATATTACGTGATAGATACGAGAAAACTATTCCAATATTGAAATTCTGAGGGGAGACAAGACCAAATCGTTCGCTCGTTGGATATCCGGTGAATTTTTCAGCGGAAAATTGAAATATTTCTGTGTGAAAAATCCCGAGACAATCCATCAGTTCGTAAACGAAAATATCACAGGTAAAATGTGAGATAATGTGAAAACCCCTGAAATCTAATTACGCCCATAATTCGTCCAAATGACCGACCCCGGGCCAACTCCAATCTCCATCTCCAAATACCTCTAAAATTCAAATGACCAAAAATAATATAATGTACCCTTCCATCCACCTGCATCACGAGGATGATAAATTTCCCAGATATATGGGTGCACGCAGTACCAGCTTTACTCACAGGGATTTAAATTTCCCAAAATTTGGAAGGATAATCCACATTTGTGTCCCACCACTCCACCCTCTCATACCTCCATTACTCTTATCCACATTCTCTTCAGCACCCCTTACCCCCAATTTCCCCCACATCACCCCATCACCCCATCACCCCATCATCCTCTCTCACCCCCTGACACAACCCAAGTCACTGACGTTAGTCCACATTATACAGTCGACGGTTTGTCAGACTTGTTGTTAGTACTCCATCAGCGTTGCCATAAGTGTCAGAGACTCCACGGTGTAATTGTTCAAAGAGTAGAACCCCCGTTGTCTCTATAGTCTAATCAACGGATTATGTATATCCCGGATAACTATACATGGCAATACCCCACATACAGTTAGGTACTCACTTGCCAACGGGTTATATCGGAAAGCCCCATCGTCAGAGTTTATCTGTTGTCTTGTATATGTATGGGTTCTCTTTTGCAATAACGGTTAATCCCTTATACCCTTTTCCCTCGCTCATTCTCATCTCCTTTTTTTCCACATTCTTTTTTTAACTTTTAAATCCTTCGGAGTTGTCGTTTCACCTTCTACCAACACACAGTGGCGCATTGTATATGCAAATTGAATGTTGAAACGTATCACAATACGACGGCGATAGGGAGCCGAGGGAAGCCCCTTGGCTAATTGTGATTAATTGCTTTTCAATCTGATCGGTTATCTTGAAAACTTATAACTGTATTATCGGTGGAATTTAACGTGTCACTTCTTTCACGGAAATATAATGGAAATGCGGGGGTTTTGGGGGGTGAGGGCTGAATCATGATTGAGTTTTTTTTTTCATTTTCGCGCTTGTCATCTTCGGGGAGTTTCACCCTCTTCGGCATCATTGTTTTATTTTTTTTTTTTTTTTGAGCTGGAGGTGATTGGGATCTCGGTAGGAATGAGGTCAGGTCTGATTAGTGTAATGGATCATCTCGAGTTTGTTGGGGAAGGAGTGGGCGACTGCTGGCATGTGGAAAATGTTGGCAATGGATTTTTGAGAATTGGTGAATTATCGTCGTATTATCTTGATGATGAGTGGGTTTTGAGAATGACAGGGGACCACTTCTGAGGTCACGAAACTCCCGGAGATCATTTTGGATAGTTTTTTTATTCGAAACTACTCGTTATCAAAGTGATTTACTATTCATCAAGTGTCTGAATTCACTTCGTGTTGTTGAATATCAAATGTACGGTAATAAAATAGATGAAATATTACCGTAATTGCACCCTAAACGCAGTTCAAGCGGCCTTTCTCAGTGAAATTTACGGCAAAGACTTGAAAAAAAAAATCTGTCAGCACGCACCGAGAAACATTCAATAAAAGTTACGTAAGAGTTCCGTAATTCACGAATCGAAATAGTTTCCCGTCCATTTCTACGGAGAATTCACAATGAAAATAACGAAACGTGAAAGTGCCGTCATTTTTCTCAAAAATTTTACCGTTTTGCTGTTTTTACGAGAAAATATCAAGAGACCGTTTTCTTCGGTTATTTAATCAGCGATAAAAAAGTCCTTTAGTGTTTGCCCCTTGAATCGACAGTTCTCTAGATAAATCGACAATTAAGAAAAGTATTAAATGCCTCTTATCTGAATTTACCACTTAGCTACTCAATTTTCTCGACATATGATGGGTCAGTTAACATGAGATCAGATAATTCAAATAAAAAACCCCAAATACCTGAGGATTTGAATAAAATATTTGTTTCCACCTATCAAAGAATTTTCGAATGAAAACTATCGGATGAATAACCTCAATAATCCTCGGGAAAATAATTTCACTCAGTGGCTGGTGAATTAATTAATTCAAACTAGATCGTCAACCACCAGGCAAAAATATTCCCCATCTTGTTCCCGTCACCTCGTAAAACATCTCCCACCCGTTGACATCTCGAAATACTAAAGAAAATAGATACGAATTTTCACTCATAAAACCGATGCGATCGCACTAAAAGTTCCCTCAGTAAAACTCATTTGACATAAAACCGGAAGTGACAAGTGATTCCAACCAGTTTTTCCCGTACTTTTTGATATAGTGGTAGTTAAACTGAGAACTGACGACAACTTATACGAGCTATTCGACGATGAAAATTATCCCAAGTGGAATCTGCGATGGGATCTCAACTCTCGAATCAACGCCAGTTGACGATACAGGGGATAGACAACTGGATACCCCCCATGGGTTAGTGGATTCGAGTGTTCACCATATCATCCCCCCACCGGACACTCGAGATAACACACGAGGTCGTAGCAAACGGCCGAATGAATGACCATCCTACTATTCAAGAGGAGCATCCTTCAACCACCCCTCAACCGGAATTTCAGAAAGCTCAACTCCTCCGATCATTGTCATCTCCAGGTATTTATGGCATGCGTTGGTATGCATATCTGATGGTTAAATCCCTTTCACCACTGAATTGCCCATTTTTATCGTCCCTTCAACCTCATACCAGTGAATTACATCAGTTATTGTCAACAAAGTACAATCTGTCGCTCAACTTTTCGCATCATCAACTAATGAACCGTTAACCGCTAACAAACAATATGTTTCAACTTTCACCTGTCGAATAAATCAATCCCCACTGATCAACAAATATCCACCTGTTTATAGTCAACTGTCATTCATTAATGCACCTCGTCAACAACTTCAGCTCGTCACTGCACCGCAAGTAATATTTTCAGGGGGTTCAACAACTTTTAATACAAAGCATCGAAATGACATTTTTATCCACAACGACCGTCACCACGCATGATGATTAATAATCATCATCATCGATTATTTTCCATTCTACCGATGTTGATGTCATACCCAAGAATGCGGTAAACAATTACCTGTTCGATTACGATTTATTCCATAAATTCCAGTGCATTGACCTGTACTTTCGAAGCACTGTAATCCAATTGTGCTGCATTTTCTGTAATTAGATTATCTATATTTTCACTCATTGCGGTGGTCACTGCTATTTTGCTCCAAATAAATAATGCTATTACACCCGGTATTGATTGAGAAAAAATGATTTCACGTGGACAACGGGAGAAATTGAACTTTCACTGTTGTTGAGGAGGAAGAACGTGGAAAATATGCTCGACTATTTTTCCATAAAACATGACACTCACATTCGCTAGCGTGATAATAGCAACAGCGTATCCGAGGAGACTGGATAGAAAAAAAAAATTGTACTGGTCAGTGACGGACACGCGAGGAACTTGGAGGTACGATGACTCAGTACCAGTTGGTTATAACCATGGGGGAAAAATGTAGTCTCTTGGCTCGTAGCTCAGTATGAGCTACACTGAACTGCGCATGCGCTCATACTGAAATCTCGGCCAGAGGAGTTGCAAGCGTGCGTCGAGAACTAAACGTCAAAAAGTAGGGAATAAAAAGATGTGACAGGCTCACTCCCATCAGACATCTTTTTTTATTTGATTAAATAGAAAAACCGGGAATCCCAACAAAACGGATCTTCAGCATGTCAGTAAAACACTATTACAGAATTATTCTCGGAATATCCAAAGGGGAAATTAAACCTGAACTGGTGGAAAATTATACTTTAAATTTTTTGTTTGAAATTTTAATATTATTCGAGGCAGTTATTTCTTTCGATGCTTTGGTAATTCTCTATTTTCATTCTCAGGTTGATATGGCATGGGATAAGCGTTAAAATGTTGAATTTTTTAGGTTCTATTAAAAAATCCATTTTCATTTTACATGAAAAATCAATTTTTCTATATAAATAAGATATTTGGTGGCCATTTTTTATTCAAATCAGATTCGAACTCATATAATTAAAAATTCAGATGAGCCAAGAGTTTATGGAATCATTTCTACTCAGCGGCAATTTTTATCTTATAGAAGATTGATTAAAAAGTATTGATTTTAGAAGTAAATGAGGAGTTTGTCCTTGAAAACTTTGCCAGCTATAAGAAAGCTCAAGTTTTTTTGTTTTAAATCAAGATTTTTTGGGGAAAATTGATAGTCGATGAGGGTCGGGTTTACGTGGAGGTGAGGGCAAGTCTAGAAATGAGACCTGAGGTACCTAGAAAGTACCGAGGAGGCAATTAAGTCATTTTGGGAGGTTTTGGGATCAAAAGGCCATAAAAATGGCAGTCCGGATTTTCGGAATAGCAGGATTACAGTTGTAAAACAGTAATAAAATATACGAGAATTGTTTTATGGGAATTGAAATATTTGGTAGACAATTCAAGGATTATGAGGGTTTTAGGTGACGTATTACTCTAACAAAATAACGGGTACACAATACCGGGAATTGCCCCGAGAATCAACTCCAGAATTTTTAACAGTTTTCATGATATTGTTTTCCTCAAATGGAATTTCGAGTCACTCATCTAAAAACCACTATTCAACATTCAACGGAATTTCCACGTATTCCCATGAGACCCTTCATTCGTATTGTTTGCTCTAGAGAGTTTCCAAATTAGAAACAATTTCTAACCTTATGCATTAGAATTCCACTTCAACCCAGACCTTCAATAAACCTCTTGAAATCCATTAATTATCACGAACATGCGTTTATCATTTCCGGTGAATTTTAATGCAATTACCAAGAAATTCAAGTTTTAATTAATGAGAAAATTGTTATTTCCATGATTTTTTTTTTCTCAATTGCGGGAATCTGAAACGTAATTTAGCTCGTATGTACTTCACTGAGCAATCAGGTGTCGCATGACGCTGCGGGAAATAGGATATGTGCTGCTGCATTCCTCCCTAGCGATTCGTTAACTAATATTTGATTAGAAAATTGCATTCCCATGGAGCCCAAGTCTCCCCTAAAAGCCCAGTATACCGTTCTGTTTGTTTAATTATTTCACATGTAAAGTGACAATGTTTTTTAGATTTTTTCAACAAACTCATTCTGTGGAGATTGCTTTGACACAGGTCTGCAACGGACCATGGAGAACAGTTATGTCGCGTGCTGGCGTTCAATTCCCCAGTTTCTCATGGAGAAAATTAATAAATTGAAGATTGATTGTCCTTGGGCAACAAGAACTCTCCCCATCAGCAAAAATTTGACGCGCACCTACACACCGTTAAAAAAAAAAGAAACGAATCGTTGCGCTTTCATGACGCGTATCACCAGTCAATCGAGACCTGCGGACTACTTTATTCCTGTTATCATAGAGAGTGGAAAAATTCCATAAAAATGACCGACCAGAAAGGTAGAAATTCCCAGAAAACGTCCCCAGAAAAATAACAAACGAACACGTGACACATGAAGACATTCTAATAAATTCCTTCGCGTCAAAATTCTTTTTAAATCTCGGCCTTCGAGATTGTCTCGAGGACACCGAATACGTGATACAAATATCCGATTAACTCATTTAATTAAAGAGATGACTCATCGCAGCTAGAAATTTCCTGAGAAAAATTCCCTAATCGCCCGATAACACCTGCGAGTTGTATGAATCATCGCGAATACTGATTACATCGCGAATACTTGTATAAAATTAAACCGACTGAATAATGGTGAAAAATGTTCACCGGTATTTTTTCATCTGGAGATATATCCATGAACGACGAAACAAGAGAATGCAAACATTTGATTTTCCAACGTAAAACGACTCAACTGATTCTGAAATTTCCTCTATGACTGTTGTCGAAGCGAAATACCTGTACAGTGTCGAGTTTCTAATTCCTCTGTACATACACTAAAGCGTAACGAGCAAGACGAGAACAAGACGGAAAGTAGGAGACGAGGCGTTATAACCCAAGAAACTAAAGTTCTACCTCGAAAATCATCTGTGCGCAGTGAGGTGTGCACTGAAAGCTTCCGAGAGTCTCGGTTTTTCCTCGAAAATTCGTTGACATCGTCATAGTGTCGTGTTGACGGTGAAAGACTACGAGTAACGCGATATTCCTCCGATGGTGCTTGAGACCAACCGAGTGACGAGGACAAGTGCAATGAGAATAATAAAAAAAAACACCGAGGAAAATAATGAGGATCAACAGAAACGAAGATATCGGTATTAACTTGGTCCGTATCATGTTCACGAGGAAGTGCTCGAAATAATAAATAAACTCCATTTGTACTGAATATTCGAGAAATATCGCTGTCACTGATCCACCGCTATCACTCGCTATATTCCCTGAAAATGAACTCTATTTGCAGAAGAAATAAAAAAAATTATATCTCATACTTTTGCTCGTTATGACTAATGGCTAATGATACAGAAATAGATAAGGGAATCAGGTGGATATTATTCGTATCCACGGTATTGATAAAAAATAATACTTTTCGTGGATACGTGTTAATGGACTCGAGTCGCACGTAAATCTCTCGTTCATTGTGATCGGTACATGGATGTAATTTTATATCTGTGGGATAAAACCCTCAGCGAGAGGTAACAAGATATTTAATGATTAGAGATTGAGATTTCATAATTATTCCTGGAAGCTAATTCATTCATTAGAAATATTATAAATCGCCCATGACGTTGATTAATCGCGAAATATATCGTGACATTATCGACTAAGTGCATATAATCACCGATGATTATTACAATTTAAGCGAAAATAAGCGAAAATAAGCGAGATAATAAAATTATCTTTTATAGAGATAATGAAATAACCTTTTCCCTAGATCTCGAATAGTTCTCGAAAATTGGTAGAGTCAAAAATTTCGGTGCAACCCTTAATTCGCGAGATATCCCCAAAAATTCACGGATGTTTCCAAAGGATAAAATATGAACTTCAAAATTCTGCCGATCTACCGATACATTGATAGATATGATCTCCCTGAGTGACGTACCACGGAAATTATTTCCACCGTTGGCCATTTGAAATGCATGAGAAAGAAAGTGGTTATGCCCTCTCCCCCCATAAACTCAGTTAAAACACAAGCAGACATACTGTTGAGTTCATGCATACTGGCTATAATGCGTGCAGTTCATTGTTCGTGACGGTTGCGTTCTCTGAAAATGGTGTTATCGCGACATCCGTTCGTCGTCAGTTGCATTAGATAGGATGGTACGCGATACAGTACCTAGAATCCCCTCAATTCCCCCTTTCCCCCTCAACCGCCCCCCC
>NW_011887787.1:527992-536997 GCF_000806365.1 Fopius arisanus | reverse complement strand
ACCCCCCGCCCACCCCCTCATGTACCCCACCCGCTCGAGGGCGTACTGCACTTATTATGAATCCGCTTCATGTACCGCGAGTACGGAGCATTCGTACCTCTAGTTACCGGCCAACTCACAACCGGATTTTCAAAAGACACCGAGACACACGTTTTCTGTATAAGACACCCCACCACCCCCTTTTCCTCCCGCCGCGCGTGCCATCGAGTTGAGTGAAACAAACGACGAGAAATCGATTCGATAGATAAGGCAATTCCGTATACCCCACGTGCACCGTTATTATGCCCGTATCGGGGTGGAACTCCATGTTAAAGACAATGATAAATAATGTACCAGAAGAGAAATGTCATATTTTCATCATTCCCTCAGTTATTTATACGTTTCAATAAATCATGAGGTAATGAGTATCATCACGAATAATGCAATCTTGGGAAAATTTCTGAGAACAATTTTGTTGTTAAAAAAATATACCACAATATTGCAGGTGGATTTTAAGGTAATTGATAATTTGAGTCATCATGAATATTTCATATTTATCAATTATTCGGAGTTATTGAGGTAAATCGAGATGGATCTATTGTGGAACTCTGTCTCCATGGTGAATAAATCATTTTTAATGGGTGATAGAATTACCGAAATTGCGCGAATTTAATAAGGAAATTGCCGAGTAATTGAATCCGAATTCAATATTTTCTAATAATCAATGGCTTTCAATAAAATTAAAGGTAATTCGGTACTGAGTATTCATGTTTCTGTAGAAAATTCAAGTAATTCAGGGAATTCTCAGATCCCCACTGAGTTTCCCTTGAAACTTGAAATTCCCTGAAACTTCCGCCTCGAAATAGGATTTGATATCACTCCCCCGAGAATTTCCACTAAACTGTCCATGAAATTTCAATGATTTTCCGACGGTTTACTAAAAAGCTACCTGAATCCATTAAATTCCAAAACCCTAATCCCCGAAAAATCAATCTCATGCCCCATCAGGGCTATCAATTTCCCGAGTTATCTCCTTTTACAGAAGACATTGAACGAGTCAAATGCGAAGTCGCATCATAGAAATTCCGCGGAGTGATGGAGGAGTCCTTTGGAGTCCTTCTGAGGACATCAAGAGGACGAAGCTTCACGAGAATGCGAGGATTCCTAAAGCCGGAGAAAGGATGAGAGGCGTATTGGGGGAATAAAAATAAAAGAGATAGCACTCCGGTGATAAATAAACCAAAACAAAACCCAGGAAGCCAAAAAAAAAAAAACGAAGAAATAATCCTGCGTGTTCATACGTGGCCATACGTCTTTGTGTACTTGGTTGTGAGTATATACCCCGTCGGTAAGATAAAGACCGAGAGATGTACATACGGTCGTTGGCCAGTCCTGGCAAGGCTGTGGCAAGGCGAACCCGTCTCTTTCCTCTCTTTCCACTCAAACCCTATCAATCCCTCTCTCTCTCTCTCTCCTCACTTCACCATCAGGTTTTTGCTGCGCCATCTTCTCTTTCACCCGTCGATCGTCCAACACATCCAACTCTCCTCGGCTACGGGCCAAGGAACTCCTTCCATTTCTCTCTCTCATTTTGCTCTCCACATTTGGCTCGACCATATCATTCCTCTCCCTCCATCTCCACCATCGACTCCATTCTCCTTCATCTCGACTGGCACGAGGAATCGACGAGAACTCGAGCAAGCCCTCACCAAACGAATTATTCAACTCGCGTACAGCTGGCTCCACAGGATCCACACACAGGGACCAGGTCCGGGAATATCCCTCAGTGATGATAGACTCCAGTCGTTTCACCAAGTCTAGGCCACCATATATATCCTATCGAGGCTGAGTAATACCAGTGACGACACGCGTATCTCCTTCAATACATGCACTACGATCGAAATCGCTTGTACCTATTTCCCCCATTCACCCTCTTCACCCTTACCTATCAACTTGAAAACCTTATCTCGAGGGACTGCACAGTTGTACTATGCAATGCATGACGCAAGGAAGCGATCCTCCACTCAAGGAGATTGCGAATTAACATACAAGTGGGAAATGTGACTAGTTGGAGCAAGTTTTCTTCCAAAGGGGTAAAATTAGATAGAGAACTCAAATGTCCATGTTTTGGTTCGGAATTTTTTTTTTTACGTGTTTAGGGTCTGAGATAAAGTTGCGGTTGGACTGAGGACGAGGGAGGGGCAGCAGAAATTGCTGGGGTTGAATTTTTGTGGCAAGGGACAAGTGCTACATAACGTGGAATTACTGATTTTTAATAACTAAATTTGAATACTGGAATGCGCGTTAAATTTTTTATGCCGATGGGTTTTTTAGGGGTTTGCGATTTGCTAATCAAGCGTGTGAACAATCGGAGAAGAATGTGTGTTTGGGTAATTATGAATTTCACGATTGATTTTCGGGGTTTGAAAAGGGCGGGAGATAATTTTTGGCGGAAATTGGTATTTTGAATAATGTAAGACCCAGAGAAGATAAATGATAATTCATTATAATTCTCTCTCCCAATGAATTCCCGAAGCGAAATACCTGGTGAACAAACAACGCGAATAGACCCACATCATAACCCTAGAATCTATATTTCTTTGATGCTCCAACATTCTCAAACATGAAGAGTTGAAGTGCGGTCCTAACGAGTAAGAGTTTATTTTACTGAGTAAATATTTGAAATAACGTGAAGCGAGCGAAATTCTAGGTTGACGTCAGTCTAAACTCTTCCAAAATACATGCCAAAACGCCATTCAAACGTTTTAAAACATTTGAAAAAAGTCAAGGAGTGTCTCACGTGGAATTTCGGTCTGAATGCAGCCCCCAAAGACGGAAAACCGGAAATGCTAAACCGGTCTCGACTCTTTATTAGCAAAAGAGGGTAGAGAAGGATCTCTATCATTATCATCGTAACCTGCCACGAATTTCCGCTGCACTAACTCGTGATTAACAGAAAGGCACCAAGTCAAATTCCCCCATCACTCCACCAATTTACCCTTTCACTCGTTTCACAGTGTTCTGCCTCGAGGGCAATCTCTTGGTTTGATCCTTTTCCTCTGTACTTGTCCCACTACTCCAGATGCGATACAAACGATAAGTCGACGGCGCGCGACGAGATCCCAACGTCATAAACTTTACAACTTGAGAGCGAGGTAATAATAACTTGAATAAAAGAGAAAAAAAAAATCATATTCAAAAAATAAAGGGAGAGGTATCCTAACCGGTTGGCACGAGAGCAGAGGATAGAGAAAAATATGTAACGAGAAAAATAAGAGGATACTTTCAACTTTGCCATTCATACGTCCATGAAATTTGCAACCGTTAAACGCCTCAAGACAGAAATCCGAGTTTCCATGGGATCCGATTTTTCTTTTTAATCACCATTTTTCCTTCTCTTTATTCATCATTTTGTTTTTCTTGTTTCACGTTTTTCGTACTTTCACTGAGACGCAAAGTAAATTATATGAATAAGTCTATGTCTAAAAAACGCTGTTGAAGAAATTTAGTGAAAAAAAGGCGTGTCAAACATACCCCGTCAAGAAAATTAAAAAAAATTGATTCGAACTCAGATGATCTGGCCACAAGTACGAAGGAGCTAGAAGGATATGGAAAACTTTTACCTATTGGGTGATTTATTAACCCAAGAAATATTCATTTCTAGGTTTATACCGAATGAAATGGAAACGAATAATTGCCGAGTACTTTTCTTGCTGCATTGATTTATAAATTCATACTGAGTCAAAAGAAAATAAATGCTTATTCTCGTCATAAACAAGACAATAACAAAATACGATTGGTTCTTTGGACGTATTTTGACGATATTTTTTAAAAGGCTTCATGTGTTTTTTTCTAGGCGTTTTTTTTATGGAGTTTTGTTTTGTAGACGTGCTCCCATGTAAATCTGGAGATTTCGAGGGCTGGT
Source organism: Fopius arisanus (assembly GCF_000806365.1). Classification (NCBI taxonomy): domain Eukaryota; kingdom Metazoa; phylum Arthropoda; class Insecta; order Hymenoptera; family Braconidae; genus Fopius; species Fopius arisanus. The sequence goes on along the minus strand of NW_011887787.1, from coordinate 533,093 downwards.
AAGAGTTAAGGAGAGTTATCAATTATCAATATTGAATTTGGAATAGAGTTCTAGAATTTATACTAGAGAGTTACAGAAAGGGGAAAAGTTGAGAAATTTTAAGTCTCAGAGCGTTGGAAACTTTTGGCTGAATTTTCTGGAAAATAATTCGATTTGAGGGAACAAAGTCCATGAAATTTCAAGTTTCTCTGAAACGTCGAGTGAATTTTCCGTTTAGCCGATTTACATGAATTTTTAAGTGAAAATAACTCTAAAAATTCTCTCGGGTGAAATTTTTTAATAGCTCTGAAAGCTCGAGGGGAAACATCACAGCAAATTGTGTGGACCGCTGAATTTTATATATGATTTAAAGAGGCAAGAGGAAAAAATCTCGTCCGAGAAGATGAGACGTAAATTTTTGTTGACATACTCGAGACTCGAACGTGCACACACAATCGATTCCTCGAATTACCAAACGCCCTGTTGGAGAGTTATTTCACCCCAACTTCATTCCTGCTCTCTCATACGAATCACGTAGGAATGGCTGGACATTCTTCCAGGTAATGTTTTCCGGCCAATAGCCAGTGGTAAAGATATATAGTGGTATCATTCTGTGTACAAACGATTTAAACCATCAAATTGACCGGTAGATTTTCAAGTACAGACCCAACTAGATCAAACATCCGACCAATGTGTCCAAATGTAATCATGATGAACATACTCGAGTCTATTTTAACCAACACCTTCGTGTTTTCCTTTGATTTTTCATGTTAGCTTTCACGCGGAAATCTAAATACAAAAGCTGAATCACGTGGAGAGGAAAAGCAAACTCGATGTTATTTCTTTTTCTGGATTTAACGTTTTGGTAAATATCTCAACAACGATTGGCTTCTTCCACGATAAATAAAAAAATAAATCCCCTCTGATATTCAGACTGACTAATGTCTGAATTGGATAGAATTATTTCTGGAAATTCCAGAGACGTCTAAAATAATTGAGTTAAAGCTAGACGTCACCGGTGAATAGCCAAACAAATTTATCGATAATCCTTGACCAAATCAGCCATTCTACCTGGAATCAGATTCATGAATTCTCACAAACTATTCATGACGACCAAATCTAGTCAACACCAAGTTCCATTGACATTATTTCACACTGTCACCATAATAATTCACCCGTCGAGGGTTAAAAAATGCCCGACGTTGGACAGTTGGACGGCTAAATCGATTGAATTCAATCGTATATATGTAGTCTATATATTCATTCCATTTAACCATTCTCCTCATCGCCTGGGAGAGGGTGGAGGATACATATGCGCGCATCTCTATTACATATGTATGTACCTTGCGGCTTTTTATCCAACAGCAAACTCCATAACCGAGTTGTCGAACGACGGACAAGTACAACCCGATCGATGTGTGTCTACCCAGTGATTCCTCGCCCAGAGTCAGATGTCTCAATATAATACCCCTGTGGCATTCACAGAATCAGACCAGAGGGACAATCTCAGATAAGTCAGGCTTTCCTCTCACCGACAAATTTCAATTTTACCACCGATTAATTGAATCTAGATCTGTCCAGGTTATTAATTATCCATTCAACCATCAGCGATTCCTGTTATAAATTACTTCACTCAATTTATCATTGAACTTATGGAATTCCATCTCATTTATTTAAAACAGCTGGTAAACGACAATTCACTGCGATGCTTTTTCAAGGAAAACATAAATGCGCGCCGGGAAATTCCTCAGAAAAATTCTAGCGCTAAAATGCAAAGTGCCAGTCTAGGTAAAAATTCCAGGGGTAGCAGTAAAATTTTTACTGCCTACCACACAAATTTTTCACGTATTACTGGCGACTTTATACTCAATGGATCGAGCATTTAAAAAAATACTCTTCACGTAGAGAATTTCATAAAGAACTCATTACGAGTAATTAAAAATTTCTCATCGCTCTTTTCCAAGATGGGAAAATAAAGACTGATTTACCGATTGGTAACAAAATCAATCATCGAGGGAATTCCGAGGACTGGCAATGATTGTTGAATGGCAACCCCGGTAGTGAATTTATAAACTGAAAAGGAAATTTCATTGGGAGGCGAATCGAGAGTCACTCCTCGGCATTAAATTCATAGTCATAAACTCTCCGGAGCTACTGGCCTCTCGCACACAAGTAGAAAACCAAGTCAGAGAATAGTCAGGAAATATAGTATCTGTAAAACTACCGGTGGAATAAAACGGAAGCTAGAGCGTGACTATAGCGCGTTCTTTCGATTCATACGACGTTCGTCAATGAAACACGACCAGACTCGTCGTATTACCACTGTTCCCTTCAACTACCGTCCTACCATATACTACCATCGTGCTCGAAATTTCAATGACTCTATTATGCCACTTGTCGCTGAGGGCCCACCGAGACGTATTCCTTCTTTTATCGTAAATCCAATTCCCTCCATTTCTCACTATGAAAATTCAACCATTGAAAATTTACTATTATTCATAGCTCAATTGTACAAACAATACGCTTTTTCAAATTTCATTCGAGCCATGCACTATTGGAAATTTAATTAATTACGAGGGACTATTGCTACTTTATTTTTATCAACCAATCGTTGATTACACGTACATTCAATTGATGCAGATGATATAGAGAATGGAAGTACAAAAAAAAATTTTTTTCACCCCGACCTAGGGGATCTTGGAGATTGGGGGGAAAGTGATTTTTTTCAAAAATCAATTTTTTTCATAAACCAATGATATACACCGGAAACGGGTGAGAGGAAAAGTGAGAGAAAAAAATTAAAAACTTCATTCGCTCCAGATTTCCACGCCTCAACTCTCAACCAAAATAAATGATTTTCAAAATGTCGCGTTTCATCATCCCCGCCCCCTCCCGCAAGCTAGACGATTCAGTACGCACCGGGTGTCACCCCTATATCTCCCGCGTGAAACAAAGGGGTTGATACGTACCACCCACAGGGAGAAACGCCTATAGGGATTTTTATATATAAACCCAAGTGCGTTGGTATAGTTTTTCCCTCTTTGCCGGTGGCATTCCACACACCATTCGCCTCGGGTGCCGCACCCTCGGTGTTCCTTACCAATCTTCCTTTATTTTTTTTTACTCCCATCCACCCTACCCTCCCCTTTTCCTCTATAATACACGCGAACTCGCCTCCCTCGGTTATACAGAGACCCTACGATACACCTCGAAATAACTCCCCCTTTCCACCCACCACCCACCATACGGAAAAGGATGGGAGAGGCATCTTGAAGCGGATCCCCGGCAACACGTGCGACCCCAGTTGCGATCGATCGTTCCTTCCTCTCCAACTCGCGTCTCCTACCCTCGTCCTTTTCCCGAAACATCCCTTTTCCCTCATCCAACCCCCCCCCGTTCAATTTCCCCTCTTTCACATACACCATCTTGTCAGAAGGGGGTGGAAAGTGGGTGGACGAATAGAGAGGGAGGAACAGGAGGATGGAGGCACCGACACGCGTCGATAAACTCGGAAACGGCAGTGTGGCAAACAGCGACGTCATAAATCTCAGGAGGAAAATTCCGTTGCACGAATTCATCCCTGTGTATATATTCTGTACACATGTATGCACACATTTCACTGAGTTTCAAAAGAGGTTGAGGAGAGAGGAAGGAAGGACAAGTGTTGAGAAGGTGTTGACACGCGCCCTCCTAAAATCTCACCCCCACCGATTGTCAAGATGTTTCCCTTTTATTTTCTTTACATCGAATAAACGCTCGGGTTTGTTATTTCTTTTTTGTTAAATCTTTTTCCTCGGATCACCGTTATTTTTGGACTTTTTTTCTCTCCGTTGAAATATATATGGAGTGATATGGATCAACCTGACATTCGGCATTCCTCGTCATGGGTGAGATGAAAAGGATGGTGGATAGGGGGAGGGATGAGGGTGGGTATGAGGAGGAAGGAAAATATAAAGTCGACGACATCGGGTAACGCGATCTCTTGGTATGACATGTACATAATACAGTTCCGGGCACGCGTGTGAACTGGGTTTTTATGTACGCCCCGTTTCTCTTTCATTTTCTTTATATATTCTTTTTTTCTTTGTCGGGGTACCGTATGGCTGGGACACGATCATTTCCGTGGGTTGAATTTCTCGAGCTTTTTGATTTGGTGGAAAATGGGCTCGATACGATGTATATAGGTGAATGTTCATTTTTGGTCGTTAAAAATTGAAGACAATAGAGTCGATATAGCAGTAACAAACGTTATTGTTATGGAGATAATTCGATTTTCAATGGGGGACATAAATTCTCAATTTATATCGTAAATGAGTGATTTTAGAGGTAAATGTTCATTTTGTTGGTCATGAATTGTCCATTTATTTACTTATTTCCTCTGATATTTTCAATTATCGAGGTAATTTTAATTGAGCACTGGAAAAATGTCCAAATAACGTTAATTAACTAAACACCAATTTTGGTGAGTTCCAATTAATTTCCGGGAGGATAATTATTATTGTGAGCCGAATTGAATTCAGAGAAAAAGTCTCATGAAATTTCAACGTTAACCGAGAACCGAGGGGCCCAACAAAATGAAAATCATCACGACTCCTTTTAAATTCAAGGGTCTGAGGTTGTGAACCTCAAAAGTGCAACAAAATGCCTCTCCAACGTTCACCCATCTCCGACATTATTTTTTTCCTTTGATCCCACGATTAATATAAGAACAAATCCACATTTTCGTATTGTACAAATTCCTCCCCTCATTTCAACTCCCTTTTATCAACTCTCCCCTTATTTTTCTCTCAACACTCCCCTCCCAGATACACCCTTTTACGTTTGATCAACCGAGTAATTTATTTATTCCTCCTCTCCCACCTCTCGACCCCGGGGATTCATACTGACAAACTGAAATGAAGTTGGATGGAGGTAGAGATGAAAGTAAACCCGAGCGAAAGAGAAAATGATAATTATTAGAACAAACATTCAACCCACTCTTTGATCATCATTTACTAGAACAAGAATTATTTATTTATTTACGTACGAGTGCTCAATTTACTTTGCGAAAAGCAGACCTCATCAATTTCATTAGAACAATTTATCGACTGATGGGGTGGGGAGACGATGGGGGTATAACGGG
>NW_011887787.1:493006-527892 GCF_000806365.1 Fopius arisanus | reverse complement strand
AAAAAAAAAAAAAGGTTCAAAGAACTCATTGGGTGGGGTTAGGGTACCGTGTGTGAAACGTGTGTGACAATGAGGCACTAATGCTCCTGTGACACATTGCGTTAATCTTTCCGCAAAGGAAATGAGGTCGAGTGCAGTTTCTCGGTTGGTGTTCGTCAACACATGACAGAGAAAAGGGGGCCAGAGACCCCAGAGGAGCCCCTTCAACCCGAGTACAGGCATTGTCAGTCAAAAAAAAAAAGGGAGAAGAGGCATGTAAAAAAAGAATAAGGAGGGAAAAAAGGAAAAAAAGGGTAAGATAAAGTTTTCTCAGGGAACAATGAAAAAGTTTCTCAACGAAATGGCAAAGAGATTTTGACGGGAAAATTTTGCATCATTTCGCGAAAATTCAATTTTGGTTTTATCTATTGACACGGGGGAGGGGATAATTTACCAATGCTAATTGACTCCTGATTAACCTCAAGATTATCCGGTTGGATTCGATTAATCGAGGGCCATTATCAGATCAAAATGATATTCAATTTGATGTCTATTCCCGTTGGGCATGTTACATTAATGTAAATTAATGTGAAATCTCTGTGCAATACTCGTTATGGAACGTTTCGCCTTGTGTATATGATGTACGTAGTGATGCTTGACTGAGGTTTGGATCAAAATTTCAATAATCTCGTGGCATTAAAACGATAATGCAAAGTGCATCCAACCGCATGCAATTATTCAGACGCGATGGATTACCATGGGTGAAAATGTTGATGGAAAATGGGCTTCAGCGGAGTGTAAGGATTTGTTTTTCGCAAGTACTCATTCTTCAAGAATGAACATGAAGAATTCACGATGAAAATTCATTCCGATTTATCACATCTACTAATTACGCCATTCGTTCGATTAATTAGCAAGTATCTTCGAATAAATAGCAACACCGAAGGATCGCCCTCCGAAAAAGCCCCCGATTAAATTCACCTTGAGCCCTTTATAACCGAGATAATCCGACAATTACCGAGACAAATTAATCACAAGATATTCAACTCGCCAAATTATCCCTCTTCCTCCCGAAAATCCCAAATGACCTAATGAAATAACGAGCCCCACATCCTGAAAATCTCCGGCAAGTCATCCCCCGAAGAGAAAAAAAAATATAGACGTCGTGAGGAGTTAGCAGTGGCCGTTGGCGTTTTTTTTTTTTCAGTGAAAAATCATGGGCCCTTCGTACACACCACCACATGAACATGAAATAAGGCTCGAGGCGCGAGAAACGTAACTGCATCCGAGTGTGAGTCGAGGGAATACCAACTAGTCAGAGTGAAACTGGAATCCAGGAGTGAAAAAAAACTTTGATAAAAAAAAAACACAAGAAACGAGAAAGTGCAAAAAAAAAAGTACTGCACGAAGGGAAGCGAGAGAGAGGTGGCTAGTAACAACATCGGGGGCGTCAAAGTATATGCGAGAATAAGATGGAGGCTAGATGGAAAGGTAGATGCAAGGAAGAGAAGCCGAGAAGTCGTAGATGTACGGCCCTTTCGTCTGCGAAGCCCCGAGAGAATGGCAAAGTTTGGAAAGCCCGGGAGGAGGTACTGCCAGACCTAGAATTTTCAAGGGACCTGAAAAGTTTGGAGAAGAAGAAGAAGAGGATGCCCGTGGCCACCAATTGGGCCCGGGGGGAGAACACTAGAGTCGAAATAAAAATAAGAATACTGAGCTAAATAAAAACAAGACACCAGACGTAAAATTATTGCGGAGACTTGTAAAAGAAAAATGCAGATTAAATTTGCAACGTCATTATTGAATATTTCTATGCAATAATTATATTTTTCACTTATAATTGAATATTAAATTATAGTTCAATTGTTGAGAGAGAATTTAGAAATCCGGGAGTAAATATTCTGTACGTGAATACCGAGGATAGAGAGGAGCTGCTAAAAATAAATAAAATCCAGCGAAATGGAGAATGAAGGAGTGAGGAGAGAAGAGAGAGGGCGTTGGTGATGCAGAGCCGAGGGACATGAGACACTCGGCAGGACCCACCGATGTTGCCCGAACGAGTGGGGCCCTATGCCCCTCGACTCCCGCCCAACCCCTCTCATAATTTTTCTCTGTCACGATTCCGCTCTCTTCTATTCTATCCCGGATCGTCCTCTTTGTTCTGTTCAGTTCAGTTCGGTTCTGTTCTTGTCCAAGTCGATCGCTTCCTGGTGCCCATTAAGACCCATTTCACTCAACCCTCTGTTCCCCCCTTAAATCCCCATCAAATCGCAAAATCCTAATCGTGAAGACGTTGAGACCCTGAGCGTGACGAGTTCAATGGAGCGACGATAATTATTCCAACAAAAAAAAAAAGATGAACAAATAAAGGGAGAAATAAAGAAAAATAATGAAATTCCACGGACTTTGGACCACTGCACTTCCAACCTCAACAAATCCGATAAGATTCCTATAAAAATTCTCGACACAAAATCTCATACCGAAAAATTTCACCGTCATTCCCACATATTACTGTACGCGTGACTCCATGAGAATACACGAGCATAATATGTAAAATAAAATAAAAGAAAAAAAACAAGGATGAAAATAATAAAACGAAGAAGAAAAAAAAACTGGAGATGGAGGGGGGAGAGAATCGTGATTATACGTTGGCTTTTATTTGGATTCAAATGCATTGTCGGGGCGAGAATGAAAGGGAAAGAGAGAAAAGGCGACGAGATGAGGAGGTCTTCGGGATGCTGTGTGGGCCAATGATGGAGTGAGTGGGAGTGAGATGGAATGATAAATCGTGGTGGATACCCGAAGAGAAAGGGAACTGGGAAACTGAGAAGAGGATCTTTTCGTTGTTATGTGGTGGGCCGAGGTGAGTGCAAAATCCCCCCTGGGAGAGGGTAGAGGGACGGGAGGGGTCGAGTAAAGGATGAGGGAGGATGAGGGAGGATGAGGGAGGATGAGCGAGGGTGAGGAAGGATGAGGGAGGATGGGGAGACATTGTAGGTTGAAGAAGGACGGATATTTCTCCTGGTAAACAGTGGAGTGGGTATGAGACTATAGGATAGCCCTCTCTCTAAGAGTTCCTTCGTCTGTAGGCTCGTGGGACTGTTCTGTTCCCTCCTCAAACCTCACCGTCTACTCCGAGACCCTGCCAACAATCTCCAACGCTCACTTCTTATGTTTTTTAATGGTAATAGTGTGTGTGAGTGTGCATGTGTCTCTGCTCGTCACGGACGAATGAATCTAGGACTATGGGATGTGCAGTATTACCAGTCCTGGGGTAGTGGAGGTTTCCTTTTTTTTTTATTTTTTTTTTCTCTCTCGGGAGAGCTGGAGACCGCTGAGACACCGGTTTTCTTATATACCCGTTGCGTCACGGTTACACATGATGTTTTCTCAGTCTGCTGGAGTTATTTTCAGGGGAAAATTACCCGGGATATGGGATTTTTAACTTCTCCCGGATAGGGAAGTTATTTAAATTAAATTGTTGGATAATATTTGTGCTCGAGCAGAGATACACGCGGTTGAAAAATAGGCAAATGACGTGGAGAGGTTTCCTTGTTGTTTTCAGATTTTAATTTTGTGAATGTTGGTAATTGAATTTGCAGATCGGAGGAAAATTATTCTTCGTTCAATATTTGATAAGGATATCATGGGCATTTGGTGATGTTCTTGCAAAGATTGTTAAGGGATAATTAAGTTGCATTTCCCTTTTGTTTATGTAACGAAAAACACCTCAATTCGATGGATTATCGTGTCAACGGGTCTCGATTTATTGAGCGAGATTAATGATTAAAGAAAAAAAGGAGGGGGAGGAGTAAAAAAGGGTCGAGAGAGGGAAAACCGGTCACCAGGGTACACCCTTGAGCAAATACTCAAGGGGTAATCGGACTGGATCTCCTGTTATTTCAGCTACCCGTGTAATCCCAATCCTGCAAAATCAGGGGGATGAGGAGAAAAATAAAAACTAAGAGGGATTTTTTTTTTTCAGCCCCTGGCTCTGTTTCATGTGAACGCAATCAGGTTTTTAGACGTGATGTGTTTTCACAATTTGCTTTTTCTCATTTTGTTTGTGGAACTATAACTGAGGGAATGCTCCTTATTCTTTTATAGAAAAAAAAATTGTGATAATGTACTAGAATATTTTAGTAAATTCTACCTCGTCCCCTGCTTAGCCGAGACTATCGATTATTCCCTGAGTTTTCATGATTATTCAGTGCCTCACTTTTTTCAAAATTTGCAAAGTTACAAAAAATGTATAAAAATAGACGAACGACGATGAAAACTGCATTTGAGTCATTGAATAATGATAAAACCTAAAAACGGTATATTTTTTCACGTCAACGTAATCCAGGGTCTGTGAGAAAATGAGAAAAACGCAATGAAAAATGAGACGTTGGCAACAACTGTTTAAAATAATTTTTTTGGAGTTTTGCTGGCCGTGTAAATGAGTGTTCCCTATTTAAAATTAAATTGCCTATTTAAACTAACATGTTTCTTTAGATGTACGTATGCCTACCGATAGTGACGGTCATAGTCGGGTAAGCGTATCCGGCACCCAACCACATTAAACTATACCCCTGGCACACTCTGTATAATTAATAAACATTTCCTCGGTATACACGCACCCGTATTCACGACTATGATACGTGATACAAGAAACCGCAAAAGGTAGAAACGATGAATTGTAAATTGCGAGTGAAAACCAAATTTCGAGGTATTCCGAGTGCTCTGAAATTCATTATCATCCGCGAATTGAAAATGACATGAGATGCGAAAGAGAGGACGAAACGTTAATGATTAATTTGCCCGTTCAAATGACCAGCTGATATTTCATTACAATTGATTGAATACCTGAAAAATTGAATTACGGAGGAATTGTGAAATTTCATATTGAATTCATGGCAGTGCTTGTTTAATTTAAAAAAATACTCAACGAATTGGATGAACCTCTTCATATTCGCTAAATTGAATTTCAAGGGATGACTCTTGACGTTTCATTAAAATACCTCTTCGCAAACGGAAATTGAGGGGAAAAATGTGTTCGACCGAGGGAAATTCGAGCTACAATATCAGCAGAATTGAAATAAAATTTTCTGCCTAACAGAACAATTTTTTCCCTCTTCTCATCCCATAATTAATATCACCAGCATGTGGATTGGGCACAATTTCTATTCAACTTCATCCAGCAGAAAAAAAAAAATCCACCGCAAAAATAAATTTGAAGAGTCGCCCTTTCATCCCATCATCGCCCCAAAAAAGCCCTTGGCTGGGAGTAAATTTTGCGTGAAAATAATTCCCAAACGATTTTGTGTCCCCGTTGGAAGAAAAAAAAAATGAAAAATGAAAGATAAAGAGAGATGGTTGGAAGAGATAAAAGGGGGCACAGACGGGGCCTGGCTTATCCCACAGTATTTTTTAAAGCCCCATTTTGTTTTTCTCATTTTTGTGCTTTCTGTTAGTCATCGGAGGGTCGAAGACGGGGCGGATGAGGAGGGAGAGGGTGTTCTCTCTTAAATGCCGGGAGCCACGAAAGCAAACCGTATTTCAGTTGAGTTGTGCAGAGAGGGCCCCAAGGCGCCGCCATTCTCCTCAATGGCGTTTCCCGTGGGCAATTTGCGATCAGGTTTGAATCGAACCGTCGGATAAACGCTCGATTAATAATCGCCTCCTCTCGTCGAAGGTCGATTCAATGGGAAAAATATATAGACGCAAGCGCACGCGATCAAGACGAGGGCAACTGAAATTAATCGAATTCCGAAGGGCGAGAGTACTTTTTTTTCTCATTATCCTCTTTTAATTTACCCCTCACCGAGGTGTTTGGAAAAACGATGCAAAAGTCAATGGCATTCGCGGATACACTGTAATTATATTTGTCACCAGAAATGTCCGAAAAACTTGGCATATTTTTTTCATTTATTCTTTAATTATTATTCAACTTCAAAATGCTGGAGAGCCAGTTTTGGAGCAGTAGAAAGTTTTGAAGGAATTATTTGAGAAGAATGTTCAAGTGCCTTTTTGTGTCGTCCATTAAATTCTTCAACGAGTTGATAAATTGGAGAATGGAGTTTTAGAAGATTGAAACGGTGTAATGGAATAATTCTCGGAATATTCATTTGAAATGTCAATAATTTGGGGGAATTGGGCAAATATGCAGAATGCTGGTACAAACGAATATTTCTACGGTCAGGGGTCGGGGCAGTTTATATACGAGTTTGTTTTTGTGGCCCTGTCGACCCTGACGAGTTGCCTTATCTGATGCCACAAAACGGAGAAAGCCAGTAGCGCATTACAGAGAATATTATCCTCTCTGTTTCTAACATAAACCGAGAATAGAATGCAAGAATAAAAGAGGAATCCATGTTAGCTGATCCTCTTCAAATTATGCAATAATAGAATTCTCAATTGACCAATGCAAAGAGAAATAAGTGAGGAATTGCTTTTTCATTAATGCATATAGTATAGCTATTTTTGTTAATAAATTAGCAGTACACTTCTGAATGGTCATTTGAAAAATTTATCGGCATATATAGCTACGGTATTTATCTCCTGATTTTAACAGTGTACCACCGAAACTATAATTTTATACTTTAATCAAAGTGAATTGGAGTTGAATATCCTCCGACACTCCCACAATTCAAATATTTGGGAAGTACGTCAAAATAAATTTTCCAAACTAGCATTAAAGCATTTCAAAACATTTTTGCTTCAGTTATTGTGAAAAAACTGAATGAAAAAACACACAGAAATGAAAAATATGAGTGAATGAATTAAATTGCACCGAATTGGAGATGAAGTTTGAAAATCTGTTACATATGCACTTTTTGACTTTTTAAATCGTATATTGGAGTGATATAACAGAAGAACTGAAAAACTCAGATTTGATTGATGGCAATGTTTCCATCTGAATGGAAAAAAAAGAAATGAAACCGAGCGAGAGAATTGGAGAGTGTAAAATATTGCGGACAAGCGTAAACAGAAGCCGCGATACAGCCCGAAGAGGAATTACACGCGAATCACCGATTTACTCCTTGAAATAATCAAGATAGAGAGAGTAATCGTCAAGTAGTGTGAATGAAGGTGGAGAATAAAATGACGATTCGATTTGAAATACAGCGTTACAAGTTACCGGTTTTGCTATAAAAGGTAAAAGAAGTTGGGGACAGGGGAGCACTTTCCACGTTGGATACGACCGAGACGATACGCAAGGGGCCAAGGAAGACTCAAGTTAGTGAGTGAGTGAGTAAGGGAGATTTCAATAGAACACCCTCTCAACGTCAGGCACAGGGCCATGTCTTTTCGACCAAAATGTCCCATCCCTCCCTCTCAGTCCATAAAAAAAAAATAAATAAATAAAAATATATTTCACTCCCAACTCTCCCATTTTCCCAGCATTTCGCCTTCTTTTTACCATTCTATTGACGCATTCCTTATTCACATGTCGTACAAACTTGTTTTGCAAATAAAGTAAATGGAATGATGGAGAAATGGGAGTGAAATTTTTCGAATGAAATTTTTAGATAGCGTCTTGTGGAAATATTAATTTCGAGAGTGGAGTGGTGAGATGAGTTGAAAACAGATTTTAAGATTATTTTGTGAATATTTATGAAAGGATTAGACTGAGCGACATTCACTGGGTGAATTTTTTGTTGGTGAAGTTTACGATCTACAAAAAGGTTTTCTCATTTTTTCTCCGTTCCAGGCCCTTCCGAGATAATGGCAAAATAATTCACAGGAATTTTTTCATTACTCGGAAATTAATTCCTGGAGGATTCTGTGGGTATATCAGGAGCCGCTGGTTTTACGACTGTAACTCATTTTTTTTTGCAGATTTCAAGCTCTACTAAAAATGTCTTCATACTTCGCCCTATGCCCATTAGATAAATTTGAAAAAAATGTCTTGAGATCACTCCCTCAGCCTCTCCACTTCAATCTAATAAAATTACATTCTCCTATTTATCAACTGTCTGAAGAATATAATACACTATACAGAAAGGTACTTCTAACATTCTTCTCAAATAATTTCTCCAAAACTTTCTACAGTTCTAAAACTAGCTTCCACTGTTCTACAACACGCCACTCATATTTTAAAAATCCGATATCTAAAATTTCAATGGCCTACCCAAAAACTCAATTTCTATATTGCTCCAGACTAATTCCTCAACGACTGCCGAATCATGAAAATTCCTCAACCATTCATTAAGCCACGACGAAAAAATCCTCTAAAAATTCTCGTCCAACCAGCCCCCCCTTATGCAAATATCGACCTTCAACCTGCGAAATTTCATCTTTCCAGATCAAAATAAAAATTGCCGCGATTGAGAGACACGCCGGCGGTCCCCAGGTGAAATGCCTCCCGCATTCCACGAGGGGTTCAGGTAAAATTAATCTCCGCATCTCTGCACCCATAAATTCCCCCGCAAAAAAATCCCAATCCACCAGGTATAAAGAGGAAAAAAAAATTGATATAACAATTCCGAGCATTTACCTTATTCTTTCGGCCTCCAGCGCTTTTCCTTCGTCGAGTCGTACTCTCCTTTTCTCTCCTTCAGACGCGCAGAATCATCTCGGGCTGCCCCGTAGCCTTCGATCCTTTACACACTTGAAAAGGTAACAACCCCTTATCCACGGAGCTGATTAAGCACTTTTACCATAGGATATTTCGCTGTGGCCGATAACACGCCACCCTCACACAGCTCCACCGGTACTCTTCACCCACACACTCATGTATCACTTTATTTACGATTATTACATATATCCTCCCGACAATTCCGAGAAAATTCCACGAACGATCTCCCAATCGTCAACACACCACAACCGTTTGATTCTGTTTCTAACGAATAATTACGTCAGATGGGCCGATGTCTGTCACCCCAAACACTAGACTCCGGTGTGAGACAACTAACACATGAAAAACTCCAAACAATTTCCTTTCGTTTCTTCAATTCGACTAATCACCCCGTTGTAGCACCGATCCACCAATTTTAATTAAATAAAATAAAAATATTCACTTCACTTCACAAAAAAACTCATTAAAAAATCTCATGGCTTGATTAACGTACGATATATGTTATAAAAAAAGGTCACAGATATGCACACTATCACTCGGATCCTCCCTTTATCTGTTTTCTCGTATTTTATCACTCGAAACTCTCGACGCGGAAAACCTCGTGGCTCTCTCACTCTCTCTTGTCACGACGCGCCGGTTGTCTACGATAAAAGGTCGATCCCACCCCACGGATCGAAGATATTCGAGATAATCGATGCTGTATGCCGTCACTCGTGGATAAGAGCCCCCCACATGAGCCCAAAATAATGAAAATATCAGGTAAGGTTAAACTCGTACGTATCAACGAGGCACGAGTCCACCCTGTTTTCTATTACTGACAGCTATCATGACTCGAATGACACCACCGTTTCACCCAATTATTCAATTACAATATTTGTCCACTGAGTACACACCAACTCGATAAAACAGAAAAAAAAGAATTGTCTGGTCTATGGAGAATCCACCGAACCCTCGAGTGCGTTTCGAACTGCTGGTTATTGCCAAAGTGGGGGAGAAAAGGGCAGAACGAAGGAGAATGAAACAAACGACAGGCGTAAAACGTACCCTTTACACAATACACTGATAAATAATTAAACTTGAAATTCTTCAAACAAACAACCGGCACTTCTCACTCCCTGTTATTCCAGATTATTTTTCATTTACGAATTCTCTAGGTGTGCTCAGAAATATTTTTTCTTGTCAAACTCCCTTCAAAAACGTACCGATTTATCTCACCACACCCGTTGAACCCCTAATTGTTGTCGACAAACGACAAATAAAAACACGTATGAACACGTCTCACAGTCACACACTCGCGTTCACTGTCCTCCAGTGGTGAATCGGATCTACCGGCGGCGCGCATTCCCGTGCTCAACGGCGCTAAAATGGCGATCGAAGTGACAGCTAGTCTCACACCGTACCCAACAACAAGACTTTCTCATCCATATAACCTCAACGCTCCACCGAAAAAATTCACGTACACTTGGAGCAATATATATTCGTTGGATAAATACTGCATTGACAATCCAAGAGGCCCCTCTGTGTCCCGTAAACACTTTTTTTTTTGTCGCCCAATCCGCTTGCGTCTCAACACACACCCTCGCGCACCGCTGCACCCTCTCGACGCTCGATGGCAGTTTTATTATTTCTCGACCCCCCCGTTATAAACGCCGTCGCGCCACCTTATAAAACCGTATTTTGTGCTTGCCCGGATCACTCACGGGACTCAACTGGGGCTCCGTTCTCCCGTAAGCCCTGGTCTACCCCCTCTGCTCCCCACTGCTCCCCACTACTCCCCACTACACCCCACTGCTCCCCACTACTCCCCACTACTCCCCACTACTCCCCACTACTCCCCACTACACACGACATCTACTGGAAGCACTACTATCAGATCTGATAACATTCACCACCGACACTTCTACCAACCGTTTAACAAATTTATACCCCTGGCGATGCTCGAGACGGTCGACTTGGACTCCCACACCAGCTCGGTCAATCCACCTGAATTCCCCTTGTTGTCTGGTTTTATTCTTCTGGTATTTCCTACTACTTTTTCGAAGCGGGAATTCTGGATATCCCAGGCATCCGCAATTTTTGACCTGATGGAGGGGAAATTGCCATTAATTTCGCGTTTTTCGGGAATTCCAGGGGGTCTGGTGGGATCCGGCATACCTGGACCCTCAGGTGGCGCTATGGGAATGCGGGAGGACGTGAGGGAAATATTCGTGGGGTTGATTTTATGGGCTATGGGACGGGCAAAAAGAGGGCCAAGGATTTTTTGAAATATTTCGGAGGCGTGTCTGCGGTTTATGGGATTTTTTTTTCAAGTTTGGAGGAATTCGATTATTTCGATGTCGAGGTCTTCAGGGCTTGGGATGAATTTATTTGGTAAATATGAAGAAGGGGTTGGATACTGGTATTGTTGGTGGGTTGCGCTTTTTGAAGAGATAACATTGAAAACATTTAGTGAAGCGTGAGGGAAAAAAAATGAAATCTCCAACGCGTGCCATTTGTTTGATATTTAAAGGCCTCGCTCTTCCAGGGAAGGCGGACACGTGTTACGCACGTGTGAGCAACACAAGGGAGAAGATTTTTGTGATCAAAGAACACTGGCTTTCGAATATTCCGCGGTACTCGATTGCCTGTGCAATTTTCAAATGTATAATAATTGCAATTATGACTAAAATGCTAATATCATAAAATAATCCAAATAACTTTAAATGATGGCTCATTTATTTTTCAAAAATTTTCTAAACCTATGCAGCTGAACTTCAGTCACAACAACACTTAACAAGGTATACTCTAGATTTTCGGGATCAGCTTGAGCATCAGTGACAGTAGTCTCTTTATACAGCCAGGCTGATGCAGGACTTCCAGATTTAACTCTAACCACCATCGACGTTCTCTCCGTAGCCGTTAATAATTCCTTCTCAATCTGTCCCTTCAGTAAATCGATACCTAAATTAACGAATTCCTTACTTGTTATAGCCTGAAATATTAATGATCATAAAACATTCTGGTCTATAAATTAATGAACCCACCAGTAGAGTTGAGAGCCGACACTCCCAAGATATTTTCAGGCACCGTACCACTCGGTATCATATCACATTTATTCGCAACTTCGATTATCGGTTTGCTCTCAGTGTTCAGATCCGTCATAATTCTTGAAAGTGTATCATGTACGTGCGCTATCTGCGCCCGTTTGTCTGGATGACTCGCATCGAACACATGTACAATAACATCCTGAAACAGTTATCCACTCAGTCTCAACGAGAGAATATTCAATTCCATGACAAACGCAGTAGTTAAGCCATAATTTTCTGGTAAGACAAAGTGTTCTGAGATATCAGCTTTATGCTAATTCTAGGAGGAAGAATGAATCATATAGAGGATGCTGGTGTAACATGAGCATTCATTGAAAATTATTCCACTCTAATTGCGACTACTACAATTTAAATAGCAGTAACTCATATCACCTCGGACTCTCGTATATGAGAGTCAAAAGAACTCACCGCTAAAATAGCATCCTCAAAAGTGGCGACGAAAGGTTCGATCAAGTCCTCAGGGATATCCTGAATGAATCCAATAGTATCCATGTAAAGGACCTTCAATCTACAAGGCAGAAGTCCAGCATGAGCAGTGGTGTCCAACGTGGCGAACAATTTATTCTCAGGCACAAGGGATTTATCTCCAGTCAATGCCTTGATCAAACACGTCTTTCCAGCATTAGTATACCCTACAACAGCTACAGTGGGAATATCCCTGATAGTTCTGTTGCTCCGGATCATTTTCCTGTGCTCTTTGAGTCTCTTTAAAGAGCTTTTTAATTTAGCCTCCCTGGCATGCAGCACCATTCTTCTCGTCTCTGTTAAGTTGATTCTACCCCCGGTGTCCTCCACGGTCCAAGATATCTTCTTCCAGATGTAGGGCAACTCAGCGAGAGCCACCTGAAGCTTTGCCTCAGTCGTTTTTGCGTGCTCCCGAAATATCTGGATGACGACGGAATATCTGTCATAAATGGGAACCCCGAATAAATTCTGAAGCTCTGTCACCTGAGGGATTAATATCATAATATATAAGGTAAATATTAAAGTGATAATTGTGAAGAATTTTAAAACATATGGATTGAAAGAACATTTCATTTTTATTTTAGTTTAGTATTCGCTGACCTGAACATGTCTCAATACATTAACACTGATGAAGACTGCGGTGATATTAGGATTATTTCGGATTTTATTCCTCAGCATCTCCAGGTTTCCTTTCCCGAATAAACTTTTCTTCTGGAGAGACGGCAGTCCAATGCACATTGTATCAATGACTGACCAGTTATTTAATGTTTCTGTGAGAGCCACTGCCTCTTGGAGTTGCATACTAGCTGTAGTATTTTTTTTCTTATTGGACCCGTACCTCACGTAAGGCTGTATGACCATAGCTCCGTGGCCGGCAATATTTGGGTTGAGATACTGGCGTGATATATCTTTGTATTCTGCATCTAGATTTATCTCGGCAAGAGGCGGTCTCTCTTGCTCGGAGGATTTGCTGATGAATCTGGAGACTATCCAGGATTTGAGAGGAATTTTGTTTGGGTTAAGAGAGTATTTTTTCGGAGAGTACGGAGGGAAGAGCTGGGGGAGATGTCTCAGTTTTTGGATTGAAAACATTTTCAACGGTTCGCAGAATACGGAGGTGAGTTGTATTGGTACGTTACGGCGACTTTCCGGTCGCAATTATCCTTTGTGAATTTAGCTGAGTAGTAAAATGAAGGAATCGCTGCAACCAATGCAGTTATTGCTCGGATTTCAATGTTTGTTCGGAGGAATTTCAATCTTTTGAGAGTGAAAGGGATGAGTAATGCACCTGAAAAAAATTAGAAACTCAAAAAAAAAATGTTTAATTATCGGCCCAGGGGACTGATCTATGACTATTTGGGAAAGAAAGCGACATTTTCCTAAAATAAAATTCTTCATCAACCGATCGTTGATTTTGCTTATATTCGCTGCGTAGATGATATAAAAACGTTTGAAGGTGTCAAAGAAGTGAAAATGAAAAATAAAAAGTTTTTTCAAACATACTCCCCACAAGGCCACCTACTCCCGACCAAATAGCTGATTTTGAACAGTCAATGAGTTTATCAGTGAATTGATGTTCTTTAATTGTGATTTTCTCCCCGAATTTTCGCTGCACGTTAGAACTCTCAATACTCATATTTCTTCAATTAGTGAACTGACAATTGTTTATTTTATTCACTGCACTGGTATTGTTTTGGAGCAACACCGGGTTCGCATGAATTCTTTACATAATCCAACATAACCTATGGCTCTTCAGGTGGCACCAAATACTAAAACCAGTGTGACGATACTTTCCCTCGGAAATCAATAAGTCTCAGTTGATTCTGTTTCTGCAAAACCTCGAATCAGTTTCTGACGATTGATTACTGCGATTTTTCCACAGTTTCACGTTTTCGGAGTTACAACAATGAAATCGTTTGAATCAGCTTTCGAGAGTCGAAGAGCCACGTGAGCCCATCTGCCCCTACATTCACGTGCAATAAATTGTCCGTCATTTATGGCAATGTAGCTGTCACAGTGGTCACAGTTGACTTCCCAAATGATTTTTCAGCTAATTACCTAGAGAAAACCATTAAAATGGAGTCCGGTATACTGACCAAAGTACTCAATGACTTCTACACCACAGTCGAGGGTGAACTTAGTCTGTCCAAGGGCGAATATTTTCTGGTACGCATTATCCTCTCTGGCAGGTTACATTGATTACATTCCACTGGTATTTTTATTATTTTAATCTGTTATTATCTCAGATCCATAACGTCATCGATAAGCACTGGTGCTATGGAGTGTCGAAAGACAGGTGGGGCAGTTTTCCATGCAATTATCTCCTCAGAGTTGAGGTGCCTCAGTTCAAGGAGGCAGAGAGTCTTTTTGTGTCGATTGCTTCTTTTCGAGGAGAACAACAAGGGGATTTAATTTTTGGCGAAGGTAAATGGTTCGTTTCCATTTTCTTTTTGTTATTCTCGTTGTAAAATAATGAAAAAGGGGAGGGAAACGAATAACGAATGTTTATTTTTATTGGCATTTCAGGTGAATTGATTATTGGAACCCATGAAGTAGAGCCTGGATGGTACTCTGGTTATATTGATAATCGAACAGGAGTTTTTCCTCTGACGCACGTTTGGATTGTCGATCTTACAGTTCTTAAGGTAATTTCGGAAAGTAAAAAGTATTAATTCATTGAGGATGGGATAAAGCTTTAGGAAACAGTATACTTTCTCGTAATCTTGCAAGTTGATGAAAAGAATATCAGGGAATTACTAAAAAAAAATGTATTATCGTTCAGAAACCATCGGACAAGAAATCTGTCCGTAGAAAAGCCCGCGTGAAGACGACGTTGAAAGCCCAGTTGGAGGAAGAACTCGACTTGTCAGAAGGTGAGATAGTTACAGTAACCGAGATCCTTGAGGACGGCTGGGTGCTGGGATATACCTCTGACAACCGCACAGGAACTTTCCCAGAGGCCTTCATCACCTACCTGGAGACGATGGACCAGCCAGACAATGCTTCAGGTTCCCTGGACCCTATTCCCCAGTCAATCACCTCTGGTGGAAAAATCTACAAGGACTTCGGTGATTCCACTCCCTCATGCAGCTACTCCGAAGATGCAGCACCATCTTACTACGACCTTTTCCCAGATACTCGACCCTCCGACAATTCGCAGCCTCCCACCGTCTCTTTTCCTTCTACAAATCCAAAAGGATCCTCTCCCCAGCCAGAACTCGACAATTTAAATCCTCTGGGTGTCCACCCCTATGCAATCACCCTTTATCCCTTCAACGCTCAATTTCCGAACGAATTAAATTTCGAGGCAGGTGAAGTGGTGCACCTGCTGCGTCATATTGACACAGAATGGGCAGAAGGCACGATAGAGACCTCCAAAGGCCTCTTCCCCACGTCCTACGTCAATATAATCGTCGACTGCAGGAATTCTCCTCCTCCCGAAGCCCCCAAGGAGGATGCAGAGCATCTTCCCTTGGAATCCCTCCACCCTGGAGATTTAGCCACCGTAGAATATACTTTCAACGCACAAATGAGTGGAGACTTGAG
This sequence comes from Fopius arisanus, assembly GCF_000806365.1. Taxonomy (NCBI): domain Eukaryota; kingdom Metazoa; phylum Arthropoda; class Insecta; order Hymenoptera; family Braconidae; genus Fopius; species Fopius arisanus. The sequence goes on along the minus strand of NW_011887787.1, from coordinate 512,253 downwards.
TATAAAAGAAGGGGACTCCGTAACGATCGTGGAAATGGCCAACGACGACTGGGTATCTGTGAAAAACACCTCTGGAGAAGTTGGACTTTGCCCCAGAGGATATCTCTCCAAGCAGCCCTCGTCTCAAGCTTCTCTGGAGCTATGCGAGGCCGTAGTAATTCGTCACGAACGATCAAAGACACCAGAGGAGCAGAACATTCGGAGAAAGTCAGACCCTCATCGTCCAGCACCTCCTGCTCCAGCTCCAGGGTCCGTTCCCCTGCAAAAAAGTCTTGCCAATAATCAGGAAAAAAATCAAACATCAAATCAGGAGGAAAACGAGACTATATCGACCAGCTCTCCAGAACCCTCTTCATCGAAGCAAAAGAGGGCAGATAAACGTCAGAACGTCATCTCCGAATTGGTGATAACTGAAAAAGAATACGTGAGAGATCTGAAAGTAACTTACGAGACATTCAATCTGTATAATCCAAGTCTCCTGGAGACTCGTGGAATCGACGTGGTCATTCTTTTCGGAAATATTCTGGAGGTAATTCACGTAGCAGAGGAACTCCTGGACGCGATCCTCCGAGCCATGAAGGGAAAGGATGAGAATGTCCAGACTATAGCTCCCTGTTTTCTCGTTATGAGAGATAAACTCCAGACGACTTATGGAAAATACTGTGGGAACCACGAGGCAGCTCTCAGTCTCCTGAAGAAATACGAGGAGAACCGCGAGATAATGATCGTCTTCGAGAAGGGGATAGAGACCCTTCGTCACCAGGTCGTCTGCTTCGACATGAGTTCCATCCTTATAAAACCCGTCCAGAGAATTTTGAAGTATCCACTGATGCTTTATGAACTTGTCAAATGCACCGAGGATGATCATCCTGACAAACAGGGGATCGAGCAAGCGTGGAAAGTTATGACTGAAGTAGCTTCCTACATAAATGAGTACAAACGACGTAAGGATATCGTTTCAAAGTACCTTGACACCGATAACACTCTGATGGCGAAGATGTCCAAGTTAAGTATGCACTCGGTTGCAAAAAAATCAAGTAGACTCAGTGCAAAACTGTCAGCGAGCCTTGGAATAACGAATATCCCAGCAGATCCAGTATTCGAGGAGCTCGAGAGGCAATTTAAAGCCCTCGAAAAATGCAGCTGGCAATTTGCTACAGATATAAATCATTGCATGTATTATTTAAACGAGGAGACCGATTGTGCTGAATTATTATCAGATTTTCTCAATCAATATCATTACGGGAGCAATGACAATGAGGTGAAACGCTTGAGTGAAGCCAGAAAGAGTATTTCCTCCCAGTTTATTAATAGTTTAAAGGAGACTATTGAAAAGAGGGTGAATGAACCTGTGGCTTGTCTCATTAATCTACTCGAAGGCCCTGCACTGTTAATTACTAAACGAGGGGATAAATTATTGGATTATGATAATGCTATATCGAAGGGGGAGAAGTACAGGGAGTCCAGGGCTGTGCAGGAGGAATTAGCTGATGCTAGGAATAATTATGAGGCTTTGAATCAACAATTGCTGGAGGAGCTGCCTATTTTTATTGAAGCAGGTACTTCGATCATAGCCACCTGTATCGAGGCCTTTGCCAATGCCAGGAAACTATTCTCTGGGAGAATTACCAAGAAGTATTTGACACTGTCGGAGTCTGCGACTCAGGTGACACCCCAGGATCTTCTCCAGTCATTTTTGATTAATCATAATTTATTGTGGAATCAGATATCGAGGTTCAGCTTTGCTGGGGTTAATCCGAAAGTCGAATGTCCTACTGTTGAGGTATCTAATCAGAATGAGAAGGATAAGAAGACACTAATGGGGAAATACCACAGGAATAGTTTGTTTGTTGTGAAGGATAAAGTTGTTAGTACTTCATCGTTCGATTTGGGAGCAGCTAGGGGGACTGTAGTAGCTGTTATTAAAAGACAGGATCCTATGGGGGACACTACGAGATGGCTTGTTGATAATGGCTCTGTTAAAGGATTCATTCACAACAGCAGTCTGGAGCCCATCCCTCAACCTCGATCACCCCAAAATAACAACGATGTCGCTGACTATGGAAATGTTCCTGGGGATCTAATGAGTCTGGATTCACCTGTTAAGGAAATAAAAGAAAATTTGATCAGCCTTGACTCACCTATCAAGCAGAGCAGCTCCTCCATTTCGTTGCAAAATTCTCTGTATGAAAATTTGGGGGATGATAATGAAAATCAAAGGGTTGGAGTACAACAGAGCAGATATCAAAATTTGGGAAAGGAGTTTTATTACGCTGAATTTAATTTCGAGGGAGGCATTCCTGGGACACTACCTGCCAAGAGAGGAAGAGTACTCAAATTAATTAGACCACATGACGAGAAGGGAAATGGAGAGTGGTGGCTCATGGAGGACAGGGATGGTTGTTCTGGGTATTTTCCGAAGAACTATCTCCTACCCTTGGAGAGCAATAAATCCTAGCCATGATTAACAAATGCTTGAGTTAATTTTCTATGAAATGGTTTGTTTTTTTATGGAGAATGAACTGTTTTCATGCCTGTGATAGCCACGTGCAGTTTTTGCGAAATGCCAACTATTTTTTATTCGTATATTGGGGACCCTCTGTGTTTGCACTAGATGTGCGATCACTGATATTATTTATTTATGTTATGATTTTTTGCCATTTTGTGGAGAAATTATTATTGTATATATGATATTCGTACTTATAAGGATTTATGTGTACAATCTATTTCGAAGTCTTTATTTTTAGTTTCATCGCACCTAGTGTATATTATGAAAAATATAAGACCCATTTATTTTTCAATCATTGATCCATTTGTGTTTTCGTTTTATAATAAAATATAAAAATAAATTCTGGTCTAATTTGGCTTATAAAATAATTTTGATAATAAATAATCTCCGGGAAACCGATGAGTAGTATTTTTTAATCTCAACATAACTTGTTCCTAAAACGAGGGAACGACTGTTGCGTGTCATCGCTTCATTACAGAAATCATATGTGCTCATCCTCTATTTGAAGTTTCTGAAGTTGAAGAAATTGACAGAATGGTAATGGCAATGGCTATTCAAGCACTCAATTGTAGTGCATTACATCTACGCCGCAGCGAGGTAAAAGTTGGCGTGATGTAATTTTTATTGAATTGACCTCACGTTCATTTCTATTAGCAAATCGACGTTTCTAATATTGAACATAAACGCTATGACATGGATAACATTTAATAATAGAGTAATATATTTCGTACAAAATTGTATCATATAAAAACACGCATTCCTGAGGATTAAACAATTTCCATATTCAATTCTTACTAAATGAAATTACTGTGTGAGTTGCGGACAAAGTCCTTTTCTCCCAATCCATAAATTCTCAACTGTTGTTTCCTCACACTGTCCAGCTATTTCACAAGTCGACGAACCTGGACACCACCCGCACTCATAATTTCTCCCAAAAGACAAGCAGGAGATGCAGTTATCCGCCATGAATCGACATTTATAGATTATCAGCTTGATGTCCTTCGGATTCGATAGTTCTTTTCCGCCGTACAGTACCCAAACAGGAAGTTGAACGAACGGCTCGTCACTGGGATAAGAAAAGTGAGCATTGCCGCAGTAAATGGTGTCCACCAGCAGATTTGCACTGGTGATGATGGCATCAGGACCATCACCGAAGCGACATGTGAATCGAAACACTACCGTGAACAACTGTAGGATTGACAAATCAATTGTATGAGTGGTATGACAAAATTGTTATTGAAAATTCCGGAAATTTGTACTCACATGCTTCATCGAAACCTTAATCTTTACCATCTTCTGGGTATCAGAAGGAACAGTTATGTTCCTCGAAGTGACTATTCGGGGGCAAAACGATGCTCCTTTGCGATTTATTTCACCAGAATACTTGAAGAGGATGAAATAATTATTTTATACATACTCTCAATATAAATGGTTAATTAACCAAATTTATGGATGCTTTCTTCACACTTACATTTTCATTTTCAATTGATTCAAAACTACCAGTTGAATTATCCAATCCACTATTCGGAGATTTACATAAATTTTCATCGATCTCCCAAATACACGAATCACTTGACTTCACGCACTCCATGCAATCCCTCAGTGAAGCGCAATTATCCATTTTCAAATCCTCACTTTTTATAATTTTCGAAGTGGTAAGAGTTTCCACTTCAGTCGTAGCAACAATCATCTTTTCTGTCATTGAAAAAGCCTCTACTGCACCAGTGATTGCATCAGTTGCCTTTTGTGTAACATTTTCCTCTGAAGCAGAAGAAATATTTTCTGATTCGTTATCTGTAGAAATTTTTTTCTCTTCCGTTAAGAGAATTGTTTTTTCTGTTGCCATTGAAGTAGACGGAATTGTTTCTCCTCTCGTCGTTGACGGAACGGTCGTTTCTACAGTTGACGACACAATTTCGTCGTCTGAAATAGTAGAAACGGTCGTTCCTGGACTAGACGATGTAATTTCATCTGTGGAAATAGCGGTATCTGTTTCTGGGGTAGTTAACGCAGTTGTGGAATTAATTTCTGAATTGTCTTCAGCAGAAATATCAGTAACCACGAGACATAAAAAAACTAAAACGACATATTTGAATTTATTCAACGAGTATAATGTGTCCTGCTGCATATTTGACGATAATTCGTGCACTTGCAGTGATGGGATTACGACTGACAACTGAACTGTGACAGTCGCAGTGATGTAATTTCTATTGAATTGACCTCACCTAGATTTTTATCAGAGGATCTCTGATCCAGATACATTGAACTTCAGCGTCACGACATGCAGATTCATATCAAACAACTCCTACAGTCATTAGTTCACATGATTACACAGTATTACTCAGTACGAAATTTTTTAATATAAAAACGTATACAATTTCCCCTATAATACAATTTTGGCTCGTTGATTGTTAAAATATACAATTATTTTCAAACAGAAATAATGTCAGCCGCGAAATTTTTCGCCGATGAATTCCTGAGGATTAAAACCTTGTTTCCAAACCGTATCCTTCAAATAAGAGCCAGTGGTATCATTTGCCAATAATCCCTCGACAATCTCCTTAAATCCCAGCTGACTCGCTAATACGTACTTGGCTTCAATATCATTTAACTCGACGATTAAACTCTGCATATTCAACGTCATCTGTTTAGTTATCACTTTTTCAGTTCGATATCTGCAATAATTTTATTTTTACTCATTATCGAATTACCATTAAGTTTAAATGAACGAATTACCTGTAAACACAGTCCTGAGCTATAGCATTCGTAAGTCTCTTAGATGCGAGAAAATCTTTCAGATATTTTCCCTCACCATGAATGATGACATGTTGATAAATAGCGCTGGACCAATCGGCATTGTGCGCATAAGACTGGACGAGAATGAGAGCCTGCGGAAAAGTCAGAGTCTGGCAGATAGATCTATTGATTTCCTCAGTAGTGAGATTCAACAAGCAGGGTGCCTGTTGTCCCTGGGCCACTGCACTGAGCAACGAAATCTGAAGAGCCACGAGCTGTGCCTGATGACAGCACTGATTCGCCAGATTCAGTTTATTATCTCTCACATAATACTCAGTGGCATGTGTGTAATTCGTCATGGCACACTGGAGCTTCCTCTCAGTCCCATCATTTCTCGTGAACTTGACACTCTGATTCAGCATCAAGGTCCTGATATTCTCCCTTCTAGTGTCCCGGATGAGCTCTCTAATGATTCCCTTGGCTTCATTCTCCCACATGACAGCAATTTCATTGTACAACCGAAAATGATGTGACACGAGAATAAACAGCTCCTTATCCACAGGATACTGTTTTTTACAGAATTCCAACAATGCAATCTTCAGACCCGGGACCTTATCAGTTCCAATGCCCAACAAGAATTCAAATTGATCGTTTTCCCGTAAAATCTGGAGGATATAATTCATCTCGGTGAATCTGCCAACCCCAGTCATCAGTCTCACCAGCAGACTCCAGAGTTTGAGACTTTGAAGAGTATTCGAGAACTGCTGGCACTTCCTGAGGACTGAGGCGATTCCCTCCATGCAGCAGGATGCTGTGAAGCAGTGGTGAGCTCTTATCAGCAGCTCAACCACAATCTTGAGGATGTTGACGTCTCTCTGGGCTCCTAGGGACTGCCCCAGCCTCATTGACGCACCCTTCAGTAGCTCCCACCCCAGCGACGAGGAATCATCACACAGAACCGTTGACAAGGTGAAGGTGACGTGCAGAGGATACCCCCACATCAGCATAGATTCGTCAAGATTCTCCTCCATCTGTTTTGTAAGATGCAACACAAGCTCCCCAGCCCAGAACTTGGTGATTTCAGTGTTCTTTATTCTGTAAGCCGTGACGACTTCCCTCATCAGTGCAAATTTATTTGCACGATTGATGTTGGTAATCTCGTACAGCAATTCCATGGGATCCCTAGACATCAGTAGTGTCCTGTAGCTCCTCTTCAGGTAGATAGACAACTTATAAAGTACGAGGACCTTGCTCCCCACGTCCCTCCCATGCTCCAGATTCTTCACCAATTTCTCCAGCAATGAGAGACAGTCAAATTGATGGTCAGTCGTTGAATTTGTGTCGTTATCATCGATACTGGAATTCAGAGGAGAGGATGATGAAGCGGATAGCCTCCTCTGAGGCCCCCGATTGGTCAACGTGGAGGTCTGGCTTATTTTCTTGACATTTGAATCATCCAGCAATAATTGATGCTGAGGTGACAGCTGAGATGGAGACAATTCCCCCTCAGCCAGAGACAAACATAACATCAGAATCTGTAAATTTTTATGTTTATAATTGAATATCCGAGAGATCCTGAGGGCTGTCTCGAGATCATCGACATTGAGGAATCGATTTATCAGCGCATTAATCGCCTCCTCCTCAGACTCGTCGTTCAGCGAGCAACTGACTCTCAGATTGCTGATCCCAGACAGCAACTCAGTCTTTAATTTGTTGAAGTGCTTCTTCTCTCTCAGTATCTCTATCGCAGCTGGACCTGCCAGGATGCACGCCTTCCACATCGCCATCTCCACAGTGTCGATCGTCTGCTGATCCGTGGAGATCGGTTTCAATGTCTTCAGAGCGAGCTCTAGGATCTCGTACATCTCTGTGTAAGATTCAACCTTCTCTGCGTGCTCTATGAAGAATGCAGCAGCATCCTCGAAGCATACTTCGTATTTTCTGATGTCGTGAGCGCATTTATTCCACAATGCTGAATCTGATTTGCTGGTGGCGCTCAAGAGACGTTTCTTGAATTCGTTTCTATATTGCTCGAGGATAATACTGGAGCAGGGGAGGTGGGCAATTTTGGAAAGCTCCAGAGCACTTTGAAAGTCCTCAATCTCCACTAATTGTCTTATGCAGCGTTCGATCTCCTGGGTTAATGTAAACTCCTCTTCAGACAATTTTATTTGATCGAAATGGATTTTCACTGTGGTTTTTGACAGTATCGTGATGATCTCCAGAAGCGACTGGAAGTCAGGCTCGTCTATATGCACCTCCTCGTTGAAATTACAGTCGACGAGAAGACTCAGGAATTTCTGTTGGAGGTGAATACTGAGAAAACTGGAATTCAGGGATGATATAATGCACTCAATGCAGACTGTTGCTATCCAGTACTCGTTGTTGAGGTAACTGATGTCCGAGTCGTTCCAGTCGATGGTTTTGTTACTATTGAGACTTGAGCAAGTGTTGATGAAGTCAACTAGGATCTTCTGGCTTTCCTCGAATTCATAGAATTTGGTGCATTGGAGGAGAAATTTAAAGAACAGATGGATGGGATTCTCTGGAAGGAAAATCTCGAAGCCTTTGGAGAGGGTGTCGGTGTATCCCAGGGAGACTAGTTTGCGGAAGAGCTCGGAAATCCTTCGGATTGGCCAGATCTGATCGTTCAGGCAGTCGGAGTAGTCGTTGAGAAGGTCTTTGTTCTCAATGGAGACGACGAGCCAGGAGTAGCAGTAGGAGGCCATTGACGAGGGCTCGTAACAAGCTGCCAGGATTATCATCACTGATGAGGAGGTTTCCTTGGCCTCTCTCAGGAGTGCCCCAGGAGGATCCTGACTCTGATGGCACTTCAGGATTGTCAACCAGAGGTCCTGGTCAAAGGATGGCTGATGGTGGGAAGTGAGGAATGGATCGTTTTTTAGAGGAGATTCTGGGGAACTCTGAAGGGAGATCAGGGGTGAGGGATTGGGAAGATAGTGGCTGTGCTTTCTTTGGTTTTGTCTTGAAGATTTAGGTTTTTGATGGCCTGAGTTGGTTACCAGGGTTAGGTGGGAGTTGTTGAGACATATCATCAGGTGTTCGCGGATTGTCAGGTCTTCGAAGAATCCCGCATTTTCCAATATTTGATCCAATTGATATCGAAAGATATTTCCAATAAAGGCGAACTCAAACCAATAATTTCTCTTTGCTAAATACTTTAGAAAGGATGTTGGAGGCTGCACGTTGTGAACCCTTGCAAATCTCACGATAAATTCCCAGGCCTTTAAACTCTCAACGAATTCGATGACGTTATCCATTGATACTGAGGGGAATTCTACCGCAAAACTCTCCTCCAAATGGTTCAAAAGAATCCCCAAATCTTTTGCGTTCTGATAGGCTACGGACTCGAGGAGGTCATCTGAAAGTTCAAACGAAAAAATTGATATTTCGCAATTCTCAATTTTATCTCAACTGAAGAGATTAACTTGCTACTTTAAAAAGGGGAAGGGTAGATCTTACTTATCGAAATGTTTAGTTTACTCTGGATGTAGTCGGCTGCAGTTGCGTGGAGCCTCAAACACTCTGAATCGATTCCGAGAAATTCGATGAAGCAAATGCAGGTGGAAATGATTTCTGGGCTGTCTAAGTTCTTCAGGGCGAATTCGTGAGCTTGAAAAGAAATTTTCGATTTCCTGAAAAGGTAAAATATCTTCATTATTCTATGAAGTGTGAAAAAATCAATTGGTTGATTTCGGAAATAATTAAGTGGTCGAAAGGACTTGAAAATAATTAAATATTCTCACATTTTAGATGATAAATTAGCCTGTTTCCCCTCAGGGTTCAACAGAACGTATGCAGCCATGCTGGGACGTGCCTCCTTCAGATAATATTTGTAAGTCAATGTCTCCTTGTGTCCATACTTCTCTATTAAACTGGCATTAGCAAAATTAGGCATTTGCTCGTTCTCGAATCTCCACCTGAATAACTCACGAATATTCAAATTCTTGTAACCATCCAGGAGATGGTACATGGTAATGTCGTTCTCCTTCCGTTTATTCTCCAGACAGTTTTTGACGTATGGAATTTTTTGGAGCAGATCTGCCATCATTTCCGGTGAGATTTCGATGTCGTCAATAATTATTGAAGTTTGAGTAGTTAAGAGTTCTTCGAATATTGGACATTCTTCTGCATTTTCTCCTCTGGTTTTCGACTCTAAATATTTCAACAAAACTAGATAAAATGTGAGTAGAGGCTGATTTTTTAAATATTCCTGAGGCTCATCGGAGATTTTGTGAATTGTCCTACAAATTCCTGTGATTAATTCCTTGAAAGAATCTTGAAATTCATTCAATCTCCTCAAAGATCTCAATAATTCCTGATCCTGGACATATAAACTCTCATCGGAATTCTCTTCATTTTGGTAGAATAAAATAGAATGTCGTTTTCTTGAAAATTCGTTTGTATCCAAATTACACGAACTTTTGGATAAAATTCTGTTAAAATTTTCGGGAGTCACTTCAGCACTAAAAAATCGTGCAAGAGTTAAAGCCATTACGTTTCTCTCCCTGTTGATGAAAATTCCGTATTTACACAAGTGATTGAGCAATAATTCTTTGAAGGGAAAGGATATATTAGATTGTTCAATCCGTTCTATCATTTCCATCGATATTTCCAAGCCATCGAATACTTCGATAAGATCGGATTTAACCTCTTGCAGTTCCTCCCCGAATTTTCTGTCAATCCACTTCATCAGGAGTTCGATATTATCTTCAGTGAGGAGATAATCCCACACTGTAGAACTTTTTAGATTCTTTGCAAGGCAAGTCTCATAGGTATGGAAATATAATTCCGTCAAGAGTGGAGTCTTAACATTCTGGGGAAGATTCAGCATCTCTTCGATGGAAATTTTCTCAATTGAATGGCCATCGAGGGTATCCCGTGACAATTGAATCGTCTCATATTTTTTAATACATTTTATTGTCTCCCAGGCATCAATCTGCTCCTCAGAAAATCCCTTATTCTTCAATACATGATTTGCTAAATAATCTCGCAGCTCCGGGTCTCTGCTTTTTATGCAGATATCGGTGATGTAGACTATTGGATTTTTTCCCTATTGCAATATTTATTTTAAATAATTTTTCTATAATTCTTCTTATGATTATTGTATTGAATTTACCCCAGAAGTACTCACCACTTTCTGCAATATGTGTGACGCCCGATGAATTTGTTTCTTCACCAGGAGTTCTCCAATCCAAACCTCGACTTCTGAATAAAAATATTTCTGTGCCTCTGCAACGGTCCAGTGCCTGCGATAGCCAAGAAATTTGAATGCCAGGTTGATATGATTCCCTTTGGCGGAGGCCTCTCTGACAACCTCTCGATCCCCCATGCTGGTCCATCCTGACCAGACACCTGCCAATTCTCCGGGTGTCAAACACTCCACAGGAATACCCCCAACCACATCCATCCTCTCCTCGTCTGCTCATCAGTTTCGTCTTACTGATTATCAGGATGCCTGTAGTCCACGTTCAGCAGCATCCAGGGGCGACAACGAGTAAAGACTATGCAACCCCATCAGACTGCACAGTACGCCTCATTATTACTTCCCAATTAGACAAAAGACGTCGAGAGTGCAAAGTTCGTAGCATTACAAAAAATTTAGTTATCAATGATTAGAGATTGCTCTAGGACAGGCGAATATAGAGCGATTGCACTCAGAAATCAACAATTGCAACGAAAAAACGTTTTAATTTAACAAATTGACATCTGATTCTCTAATATTGATTATTTATTATTGTTGATGCAAGTTGACAAACTAGAGGAGTACAATTTGACAATTGAGTTATTACGAACTTTGAAAAACCCGACCAAAGAGGATTGAATAAAGTAGAGGCTCAGTTCTGGGGGTTTAAGTGACCCCAACGGCATTGTAGTACTGCACCCCAAAAGAGAGAGGGCGACACACGCAATGGGGGTGTCTCCCAGCAGCCGACTCGGTAACTGTCTCAGTAGCAGTTCCGCAGAATTGAACTTTGCATGACTTCATGGACGTGGGAAAAAAGAAATGGAAAGGGAATTATTTATACGCTTTTTTAAACATTGCGCCTCCAATTATCTGGAGGTTTGAATTTTATTTGCAATTAATATTTACAATTCATTTCCAGATATTGCATTTTTTCGAAGGATTTACCGAGGAATTCTCTGGGCAATTAAAAGCTGCTGCAAAAGCTGCGCTGTTGGAGACAGCACCGTTGATTCGAGCTCTTGCAGGACTGTGGACGTCTTCAGGGCTGTATTGCTGAAGATACATATCACTCTCATATGCACACCACAACTGAAAGCCCACAGATTCAATGTTTCGATATCTCGTATGCAGTCGAGAGTCGACGGATGAAAATAAATGTCGTATTTACATTTCCGAATGACAGGAAAAATATCTGATCATCAGTGAATCGCTCCAATTCAGAGATGTTCAAACCACTGGTGCCATGTTTATCACGAAACATCTTGTACGCGTCCCAAGTCACTTGTAATCCAGTGGAATCCGATATATTTTCTTCTAACGTCAAGGTTCCATTCACCTGAGATATATATTATAATCACAAATATAATTTTAGATAATTCAATGAAAATTGAATAGATCTCACCGGAATCCTAATCCTGTCATTTTCATATATCGTATAATTATTGAACTGATTTACAAAACATTCTGCTTGCTCTTCATATTTGTCAATATTCGGCTGCGACCACCAAGTGACCACATTACCATTTTTGTCGAACCGACGGCCTGAAAGAATTCTCATTCTTCGATTTATAGGATCACTCTTCATCAATAACAATCAATTATTTGATAATCAGTGATTTCGTCAGCTTACCGCTGTTATCCAAAGCGTGTGATATTTCATGGCCAATTGTTGTTCCAAGCATTGCATAATTCATCACGCTGTAATTTTCATTATTTTTCACAGACTCATTGCTTTTGTTCTATTAACATACATTACCTAGGTCTGTTTTGGCTGAAGAGAGGTAGCTGAAGAATTCCAGCTGGTACCACTAAAGATTTCAGTAGTACAGTGCCGGTAATATTATTTTCTAATAGTATAACACATTACGCGCATTTCTCCAATATCCTTAATACTCACCCATTGTATTCAGAACAGGTATATAATAAGCATTGATAGCTTTCGGTTCGACTGGCCATCTGTGAAATCATTAAATGTAAATTTCCGGGAGCTGATTTCATAAAAAGTTTATAAATATTAAAAAGTTACATCGCGAATTTTTGTGAATGTCTTTTCGTGATTAAACGATGATAAATATTTTGATTTGGACTTACTCTTTCTTGTTTGTCGGCTTACGTAATTCTCTTAATGCTCTTTTCATCTGAAAGACGCGGCTCCTCATTTCGTTCTCGAAATAACTATCTGTTGGTGTAAACTGCAGAAAAAATAACATGCAGGAAAGTTCAGCTTACCATGGGTAAATATCATAATTCCAACTCGATGTTTTACCTCTGCGTAATATTCATTGATATTACTATCAGTGTATTCGTCTGGATAACCGATGAATTTAATGATGGCATCGATTTTCTCAGTAGCCAGATTCTTCGTCTCATTATCAAGCCAAGTTGATTGTTGGATATAGTTTTTCATAGCTTCTTGAATATTCCCCACTAATTCTTGGACCTAGAAAATATCAGGAGCATGTCTCTACTTGCATGAAGAAACTCATAACTCGAAGATTGACAAGAAAAGCATATCATATTCCAAGAAAAAAAACTTCCGTGAAAAATATAATTTATTCATAATAAAAGATCCAAAAAATGAATCCATAAAACTATCTAGCTGAGTGAATTTTCGAATTATCTTTTCTCAAATCCGAAAGATTTCAAAGTAAAAACTACTTGAATTTTTTGGAAGAAGTACAAAACCTCTCGACTAAAGTTTTTCTCTCACAAGTTTTTTTATCTTGGAAATTGTTGACTCTGATTTTCATCATACAAGTAGAGTCGCTTCTCCAATAGTATTTTTTTTTTCTCAGTATACAGACAATATTAAAATAAATTTCATCTCAAATACCGCCTCTTTCGATTCTTCCGAAGAGTGTTCCTTAACAAATAAGTATGAAGCCGCCCGCCCCATCTGCTCCAAAGACACACAGTCGTATTCCCTAAAGGAAAAACAATGAATGAACGAATCGCAATTGGAGATTTAAATCATGACTTCCGAATGACACGGACCTGGTTCCAATTGGATCTGCCCCAACGCGTCTATTATTGAAATCTGACAGCAGCATTCTTAGCTCGTCATTGGCGTAAAGAGAGACATCCGTAATTACACACCATACGATGTAATTAACTACGAGGTCGAATTAGTGAATGGAGGTATTTACACACATTGTATTCGATCTGTAAAATTTATTTTTTCATTAATGGAACACATTACCGATAGTCTCCGGTGCAGTTTTATTCAGCAAGGCAGCAAATTTTGGAAAAAACTCTTTCCCCGGTACAATTATCGGTTCCGATCCATTCACTGTGATTTCCGGAGTTAATGTAAACATATCCCTAATTGTCTCGAGCCAATTAATCTGCAAAGAGTGCAATCAGCGATTTTTTGGATTAATTTTTCTGGGAATTGCTGTATGTATTTTACTTGCGCAGTTGGACTTGTCATATTTGCGCTGTCATATAACTCTTGGAGCTCGTCGATTGTCATCAGACTATACCATTCATCGATGTTGTTGATACCTTGTTCATCATGTGTAATCTGCGATATAATAAATACGTATTATTAAAAAATTGTGGAATGATAGATCCAGTCATACCTCTGCTAGTTCCTTCTCAAAATTGTTCAGTTCCACTAGCAGTGAAACGTTTCCTAACTCCTCTTCAACCGATGATCTTCTGAGGAATATATCAGTAACTCTGAGTTTGTAACCGGTGTAGGCGAAAGACTGCCTAAAATTCTTTGAATCAACCAATTCCTTTTTCTTTAGAACCAGATTTGGTTCAGAAACCTGCAACATTACGATCAATGATTGTTAATTCATATCTAAAATTTCCATTTGTCATCTAGAAATAATATTCCGTCTCTAAACAATTGTTTCTGATTATTCAAAAAATAAAAAGAACCACAAGTCTGGTGATTGAAGAATTCTTAACGTCCGGTGGCATTTGAATCGCAAATAAAGCTTCAACTCCCAGAGTCTTGAGAAACCTAGAATGTATTTGTTGCCAAGTCAGATTTTTCGCTTTCCATTCGTCGGACTTCATTACAAGTGGCCATCCTCCGTTGTCATTAACTAATTTTATGACAGGCTTTGCACCAGCTGCTTCAATTGCGTCTACAACATTTACACATATTGTCTCTTGGTTTAACAGGTTTTAGGGATAGCTACTACCTTTATTCATGCACGCCTGATAAACCTTTCGAGCTTTTCGAATGGCTTCAATGTCAGTTTCTGAATTTGCTCTGGTCAACAAATCCTTTATCTTAGGTCGTACGCTGTGCGAAATCAGGTACCAGTTTGACCAGATTGGGAATCCCTCGGCTGGAGTATGCTGATTGGTCCACTGGCCACACGCGTACTCGTAGAAATCGTTACACGGATCTGCTGATTCGTTCAAACAGTTCACCAGGTCATTGCCTGGTTGGAAATTGTCAGACTGTTTGACAGGCAGGGATTTCGATAGTGAGAACAACGAGAGAATGAAAAGTCTGCGAAAAAATAGAGTGATGTAGATTTTATTGAGTCTCAGACTGAGGGCAATACTTACATCATGAAATAGCCAATATTCCTCTGTTTTAAGCGAATCATCCTTGGAGGTAAAAATATTAGAAGTCTCACCGAAATTTACGACCGGCTATCGGACCAGTGTGCGGGAAACTAATGCTTACTCGAACTTCCCAAATGAATACGGATCACTAAGAGGTCACGCTTTGTAATTCAAACGACATAAAGTAGGAAAACCAGTCCATTGTTCAATGATATTCGATGAAATATTTTGATTTCGTAACAATCTAAACTGAAACTATAAGACATGAACAATTTTGAAGTATCATCGACATTCGGTAGTAAGAGAAATAATTAATGAGAAACGAAAATGATTTTAACTCATTTAATGGATTGAACAACTAGTATTATAAACTGCCTTTTGAATTGCAGATATAAAGTAATATATAAAGGAAATTTAAGAATAAAGAAAAAAATAATCTCTCAGTAATTGTCTTGACTTTCAATCGCCGTAAGTATCAGAATCACTCTATAGGCTCTTCGTGGACTGCTGAATCCTTAAGGACCTCCAACCTCTTCCTCCCCTCTCTAGCCTTTGCTATTTTCCTGATAAAATCCAAGGAATCCTCGGCTTCAGTTTCTGCAGCATGTGTTGCCTTCTTAGTTTTCTTTTTCTGCACTGTAGGCCGTTTAGATGATTCCTTCTTCTCCTGCGCAGAAGGTTTTCTGGGCGTTTTCTTCTTCCTTTGCTCGACTGGAACATTACTTTTCTCACCCTGTCCCCCTCTGGAATCAAATTGATTTCGCCTCCTCCCAGTCAAACTCTTCCTGTACTTGAGCAATGGCTGCCACTCCTGGTTACGTGTTGCTCGTTCACTGGGTAGTATCTCGTCCAGTGCTTTCAATACTTCATCTTTTCCCTCTTTCGACAATTTTACCGAGAACTCGGCAAGCACCTCCAAGTAGCCAATCCTTGGAGGAACGTCAGTATTCGGCACTTCGTTGTCTGGTACCGCCGTGACGTAATTTATCCCAGATAAATGAATCTGCATCACTTGTTCCTTATTTCTCGTTGTATCAATCCCCAGGTGTGCCATGAACCTCTTCGCCAGGGCAATGAGCCGACAGAAATCATCAGGATCAATAGTGTTACTCTCTATATTTGAATTCTCGTAAACAGTGATAAGAGTCATCGTAATCATTCTCATCCAGTTCATTTTATTGCGTGCCTTGGCCTTCATCAGAGTCATCTTGATGATGTCCCCATAATCATTATAAAAATCATTGTAATGCTTGAGGACTACACAGGACCAAGCTATTGGGAACACATCGCACATAAAAAGTTTACAGAAAGTCATGAGGATGTTTCTTCTGCTGCGGTACTCGTCGTCACTGTTGTCCTGGACGAAGACGTTCTTCTGCACGAAAACATTCAGAATGTCGAACATGGTACCATCAGGTTGGTAAATAATTTTATGAAGGAGAGGATTGGGGTTGTTCTGGAGCCCCGTTCGAAATACGACGAGAATATCACACACGCATTTAAATGCCTCAGTTCGAATTTCCAGAGAGGCCCCACTGTCTACTTCCAGGAAGTTTGTCGTGTCCTTGATGAATGCATCAAGTTTTTTCTTAAATTGTACAGCCTCCTGCTCCCCGCCAGCTCCCAAGGCTTCCTCCGAATCCAAGTGATTCCTCCCCCAGAGAAACAAGTAATAAACAGTATGCATGGCATGACAGAAACCATCCCCAAGATCATATAGGAAATTCTTCGACCAGTTGAAGATTCCGAAAGCAAATTCAAACATGTCGAAGTTCCTCATGTCATGGCAACTCACGAAAACAGCCACTTTCATCATCCACTCCACAACATTTTTCGTTATATCCTCCCGAAGTGTTTCTCCATGAGATATTGCTTCAATACAATCATTCATCGTTTTTTTATACTGTTCAATTATTGTGGACAGAATGTTGTCTCTTACGGTTATACATTGAGACAATTTGGGATGTAACTCAGAAGTGAAATACTCCAACGTCTTTGAAATAGCCCTGAGGGTATTGATATCAGTTGTCTCCTCGATGATTACATTTATTTCATTGAATAATTCTGGCAATTTACTCTCCTGGTGAGAAGTCACGTACATTTGAAGGTCGAAGTACTGAGGGACTACCAGGAGTTTCGATATTACTTCCCGATTATTCCTGAATTTAACCAGGAGCTGTGGAAGACTCTGGATGAAGTGTTCAGACAATTTTTGTTTATCAGAAAGTATTTTCTGCTGATCTCCGGCTGTCAATCTTTTCTTTCGTACCCTGCCAGGGGGGACCATCCCAGTGGCCGACTGCTGCACTGAAGCTACCATTATCTTCACGAGACTGATGATGCTATCTTCATTAAGATCATCATGAAGGAGGAGCTTCGTCATGGACTTCCAGTTCTGCAAACATTCGTTGTCATCGATCAGAGCGTCCACGAGATACGGAGCATGATCTGGAAGATCCGACTCTGTGAAGAACGCCACCAAATTAATCAGCAATGACCCATCCGTTTGGTCCTCCTCGGAATCATTTGAATCATCAGCACTGCAGACTGCTATAACAAACTCCCCAGATACCTTCGCCACATTCCTGTGTTTGCAGTATACCAACTGGTACATGATCTCGTGATCATCATTACTCAGAAGAGTTCTATAATTCTGATAAATGATTCCCATGAGCTTAACTCCTTCAACAGCTACTTCCGTGTCTTTATCTAGACAAATAGCAACGATGCGGTCCTTGAATTTCCTATTGAAATCATCGAGACGGTCATTAAGGTCTTCTGACTCGTAGATTGACTGCAGGATCTTCAGGCACTTGACCTTGAACTCAGGAGACGGGTCTGAGAGACCGTAACCGATGAACTTGAGGTTGGAAGCGTGTTTCAAGGGATATTTCTCCAGCCAAACCCCCAATTCCTCCAGACACAAGAGACGAATCTCAACGAGGGTGTCCGTAGTTCGTGGGCCAAATACATTATTCATAATAGCGACTATGGAATGAATGAGGATGGTTCTATTCTCTTGGAGTTCATTCTTCTTCGCCTGGAGGGATTCAATTCTTCCGATAGATCTTTCCGATGGAATTTTTTCTGTCTCTGATTTCAGCTGGCGATTATTATTGGCTTCGGTGGATTTCACGTTGGAATCGATCTCATTGAGGACTGTCACTAGGTTCAGTAGGATCAGGGTTGAGGTGTAGCGCAGGGCACGTACTGGAGAGGACGAGAAACTCGTAAGGGGAAGGGTGAGAGCGTTCAGGAGATTGCCATCGTAGATTATGGAGTTCTGACACTGCAGGAAGAGGACTCGGAGGAACTCGATAAAGTTGGAGGCGAAGGTTTTCCAAGTGATTGTATACATCTTCAGGGGGAAGTCTTTGCGGTGGTCGTAAAGTTCCTCAATCCTCTTCTGCGTAGCTTCAGTGAATTCGTTGAGGATTTGCGGGGTTATGGAGAAGGAGGAGCCACTCGCGTGGATGAAGAGCTCGAAGAGCTCTACTGTTGCAGAGACAGGATCTGTTTTGTACAATTCAATCCACTGAAATGCTATCGCTGGAAGATCTATGTCTGACTCCTTCAGGACGTTGAATAGACAATCCTTGTTCTGGGGGAGGGAGGGTAACATTGGAGAAAGACGACGCCGAGAGGATTTAGATTTGGGGCCTGGAGGAAGGGAGCTTGGCTCTGTTTCGTTTGATGAGCTCGACTCGGGGGTTGGGGAATCCTGAGGAGATGGACGAGCACGAAGGGATCTGCGAGACTCTGGAGAGGATGCAGAGGATGGAGAGGACTCAGAAGGATCTCGGGCAGATTCAAGGGACATCGTCTCGGAACTAAAATTGAAGGAAAGTGCTTAATGAAGTCATGGCGAAATTGGTTTGTTTATTTATCACTTACGAGGTTTTCTTGGTTTCTGCGTCGATGGGGAGTGAAGCATCGTCCACTTCCATTCTCTCCAGTTCTGCTCCACTGCTGTGCGGACGTTTAGAACGTCGAGTCATGACGAGTTTCCGAAATCCTCGAGAATGCCCGAGGAATAATTATGGAAACAACTTCTGCAGAGAAGATGATGGCGATTTTACCCGCCTTTTGAAAAGCTTTTGATAGTAAGAATTCGACGGTTGGAATGGACCAACCAAAATGGAATATTTCATGACACTCACGCCCCTTGTGGTGATTCACCAACTACTTTCAAATTCAAATTGAAATCACATTAATTTGCGAAGCATAAGCCGATATCCGTCTTGTAGATGATATTAGAAC
>NW_011887787.1:489350-492115 GCF_000806365.1 Fopius arisanus | reverse complement strand
TCGGAATTCTATCCTATGTTTTTATAATAGTACATGGGCATGACTTTTAACTGACCTGGTGCCCGTGAAGTCATCGAATTTATCCGGTAGACAAGCCGGACTGATGTGTGGATTCCTCTCGAAGTCAACCTCATGATCAAGCTTGAGAATTGCTATATCATTGTACAAAGTTCCAGCGTAGAAGTCAGGGTGCACGAAAACATTTATGATATCTCTTTCGATGTATGGATAGAACTCAACATCGTGGTTGACGTCCCACTCACCAAGACGAGCACGAAGATCATGACCAGAGTGAGTTTTCACACAGTGAGCAGCAGTGAGAATATGTCTCGGAGAAATCAGCGTGCCTCCACATACGTAAACACTCTCTGAGGGGTCCTTCTTCAAGATTGCCACTTGCCAAGGGTATTCACCTATAAATATCCGAAGATTTAATGCTATTTTCCATTTTTTTATGACGATCAAATCAAATGATCTTGAAGAGAAATTAAATTATTGTAACTGTTGGTTCTGAAGGGCTTGCAAGATATTGGGAAATTGCAAGAGGAATTAATTACCGAATTCAGAATCTCCATCAACATAGACTGGCGTTTTGATGCGTCCATTGACCCCTTGTCCATTTCTGACTCCACACTGTCCATGTTTAGGTCGATTCAAGCCTCCAGGGTGGATTTGGTTTCTTCTGCAGCAGACATGGTGCGGTCCGCACACCGGTGGTCTCCCGAATTGTCTCTGTTAAAAAAAAAAACTCATCAATATCGCCCATAATTCTGCAAATCATCTCCCAATGCTAATTCCCACCGAGCCAGCGAATTCCCACAGAATCGTTCGACGGTTAATTACGTTCGACAAATTTACATTATTTAAACCATTTAACAATCAATTAATTCATCCTCCAGAAGCGGAGTAAAATCTTCGAAAGCCCCAGAAGCAATATCATTAGTACCTAATCATTAACATGAGAGTAGGAAAATGCAGAGTCAAGTCGTCATCATGACATGGAATTATATCTCTTACAGTAAAAAGCGAGAAAGTCTGGGAGAATCAGTTAAAAATAATAAACGAAGGTGAAAATATGAAATATGAAATATGAAGCGTTAAATATGAGAGAAAAATCGTCGGCAGTCTTTTCTGAAGCTCATGATTAAACTCAATGATCAGTCAATGATCATTACAATCGGGTGATGAAATTTTTCAGTCTGAAGTGAAAATGATCCTCAGTCGTGTCCTGGATGATCCGAAATGTGGACAAATTATCCCTTACCTCCAGAATTTTCACGTCTCCAACATCACGCCTCTTTCTATCTCTGAATGCCACTGTGCTACCTCTGTTCTGATTATTTCCATCGCGTCCTCTCGCTGTGATATTAGCTTTATTACTCCTCGCATAGTCACTGTAGTCAGACGGATCTGAATAATCGTAATCCTCGTCATTACGATTATATCCACTGTACCCATTGTATCCATTATATTGTCCATAATTTCCAGCATAATTTCCAGGATAATGTCCCCCATGATTTCCCCCATGATTTCCCCCATAATTCGCTCCATAATTTCCTCCATAATTTCCTCCATAATTCCCTCCATAATGTCCATTATTCCCCTGCCAGCCAGGTCTCTGGTGCTGATGATGGTGTTGATGCTGATGGTAATGTTGCTGGGGCCTTTCATGATAATTTCCATAATGAGGCCTTTCATAATGATGCCCATGATGATGTGGAGCATAATGTCCATGTCCAGGGTATCCGGGATATTGTCCAAATCCCCCTAGCAACTGCTGCTTCTTGTAAGCCAAGATGTCAGTGAACTTATTGACAATTCCCTGATTGGGTGTCACGTGGAGATTAACGAACGGTTTTATAACTTTCTCTCCATAATCGTCTTTACCCACTTGCAGAGCAACCAGTGGATTAACTGATACCAATCCCAGATTGAGACCATTCCCATTGCCACCGTATCCTGAATAAGGGCTTTGAAGAGGATTTTCACCGTATGGATTGACTGGGTAACTTCCGCCACCCTGAGGCAAACCAAAACTCACTCCCCAGGTCGGTTTGATATTGAGTTTCGACGAGTCAATGTTACCCAGCAAACGCTGCAAAGAGTCACAGCAGCATTGTTGAGATCCGGGATCCGATTCTTTATTTTAACGTGGGATTAACGCGTTTAGTAAATAACTACGGGCTTTTCTTGAATATCTGGAACCCCATGGACCTCTAACTGGGGCTCGAAGTGACACTGGGGCTATTGATTCTTCAATAAACACTGGAGAACATCAGAAATTACGGTACGATTTTTCTCGATATTTTACGATTATGTCATTTTCATTAATTCGGGATAGAGACAGTGGAGCAGGCGAAGCTTAAAGAGGGAGGAAATTCTAGATTCGAGGTCCAGGTTCTCAAGGGTATTAGGTGGTCAATATCAGAAAGCAAAGAAATTATTTTGGGAAAAAGTGAACTCAACGAAATTAGCCAAATTTGTGAAGAGAGAGTAAAGAATTAAGTAATAAACATTGAACTTACGGATTGTCCGACTGCTGCTTTATCAGTAGGACCGTCACTCTTGGCTTCAGCTTTAGCGGCTCTCTTCTGCCTCTTGGTGTCATCACTCTTGTTTCCCTGTGATTCCTTTTTCTGTTCTGCCTGTTCAGTTGCATTGACACCTTTTGGGACACGAACAACGCTCATGCCACCGTTGGCATCAGTCACAACGACATCCTCAGATTCTGCATCAATGCTCTTTCCAATATTTCTGGGGTCAAT
>NW_011887787.1:482224-483855 GCF_000806365.1 Fopius arisanus | reverse complement strand
AATCCTTTTCCGTTGAAGGAGTCCCTCTTCGGCTTCTCGTAAACCGGAAATTTATTGGCGTAACTGGAAGTGCCATCTGCGTTGTCGAGATTGTTGCCAGCGGTTTCCTTTATTTTGAACGCTTTCTTGTACCCCTCAAAGTCGTTGTAATTCTGTCCGTAAGTCCCACCATTGCCATAACCGTAGGGTCCAGCAACTGGCCCAGGACCCAGGATTGGTCCAGCCAGTCCTGAGGTTCCAGTGATCACTGATGGAATTTTTTCATCACCGTGATGATAGTGATGGTGTACGTGCTGCTGAACACCTGCACTCGGGTGGATCAATTGTTTCTTCTCGAGGAAGTCGTGTTTGTTCTCGGGGATGAAGTCATACTCTCCGTCGAGTCCTGTGTCCTCGTAGATCGGTTTGTTGCTGTGGAAGGACGGGGGCTTTTTGTAAGCGGGATAGGGTCCTGGGAAGCTGGAGAGTGGACCTGAGAAGGACGGCGGTGGTCCAGAGAATGTGTGACCTGGGGGGCCTGAGTGGAAACCTGGGGGGACAGGCACTGGCTTTGGGGGACCGTAGCCCACGGGTTTTCTAACTGGAATTGCGGGGAGGGGACGTCCCACTGGTTTTATAGTGACCGGCTGCGCGTAGATGATCTCCTGGGGGTAGATGTCACGGTGAGGAGAGTAGTACGGACGTCTGCCTTCCAGGTTTTCGCACTGGAATCGGATTCGATGGAATCGTGAGGACAGAGGCTAATTAGCAAATAATTATTCGGTAATTGGAGATACTCACGTTCATCAGGCCGAGGGAGCAGAGCTTGTCCTGAATGTAGGAACGGGCTATCGTGTCATTGCCTGTCTGGAGAATATTCTTTACCTCTGAGTCTGCGTACAGGTCGTCGTATCCTGGGAGATTTCGTCCCTGTCGATGGGAAACCAGAATATCATCGACTACTTGGGCAACCTGGATTAAATTCATCGGTTATTTTGAATCTTCTGAGGTTCGTCCCTTCGTAATTTATTATTTTTTCAATGAATTACCGATTGCTGGGATTCGTGAATCGCATGGGCGACTCCACTGGCTCCGGATTGAATATTTGAATTCCCTGTAAAAGTGGTTGGGTGAAAGGAAACATCATCTTCACTAGCTGCAGCCGTTGGTTCCTGCCAGGACCACTGAGTTTTTGGCTCGCTCGATGATCCTGATGAGGTCTTCGAGCCGTAAGAGACTTGGGTCGCTAGACCCTGCGTCAAGAGACCTATCAAGAATATAACCCACATTTTCTCTCTGCAACAGAATAATTTGAAAATATAATTAGATAGATCGAAAGTCAATCCTGCGGATGCATGACTTTCCCATCGCAACCGCTTTCTTTTGATATTTTCGGCTCTGATCTCATCTCTCATTTCCGTTGACAGCGATTCCTCCTCGGAGGGGAAAGCCATTCAGACTATTAAAACAATATTTCATATTTAACTATCACTCAACATTCAGATTCGCTTTTTACGACGAACTTTTATGGAAATTTCCTCTCAGTCCTACAGAATCTTTCTGTGAAAGTGCATCTCACCTTTCTCCACGCAATTCCAAGGATTTTACGTTCATATTTATCGATATCTCGAATTAACATCGAAAAATATGTT
>NW_011887787.1:379487-481922 GCF_000806365.1 Fopius arisanus | reverse complement strand
TCGCCTCATGAATAATTTATAACTAAATAAATCGGCATCCCGAGTTCAACCGATTTGATTAATTAAATCAAACTCCATTATGGTATAATGAAAAATAAACTATTATCGCACCAAGTGTCAAGATCATACTGGAACACCGGAATTACCGTAATTAGTTCTCAGTTACTCGCGCCTAGAGTAATTGTGTAATAGTTTTTTCTATATTCATTGCAGTGAATGAAAATATTATGCCAAATTATAGGTTTTCAAATATTTTTTAATGAGATCTTCAAGGTCTTTAGCGAATTAGTCTGTGGCATCAGCACACAATGGGCTGTCTCTGATCAGTACCTGAGGAGAAAGTTTCTCGGGTTAAGACGAGTGTGTGGGGGTTTGAAAGACCTTAACGGCACTAATCAGACAAATTTATTATCTACTTGTCAACATAGAAATTCAATCTAGCTTTCCACAGAACATGTTTTTTTTTATAACTAATTTTCTCTATTCGGTATTCGAAAATTTCCTGAAAACACCGAAAGCATTTCTAAACGGAAGTTAAAACCCGGTTGTTTAACAATTGAACAATATTTATAAGAATACATCGATAGAAGATTATTTATGCCAATTAAATCGACTGGCGTCAACTGAATTCAAATTATTCTAGTATTTAACCGAGAATTTTTATACAGAGATTTAATGGATGAATAGAATTAATTGTTTGAATCTCCTTTTGCTGTGTGCAATTAATGGTGGAACGAATTGATGGTTAATTAATTAATTGATCGGATTATTGATGAATAAGTACGTACCTCAGGCACTTAAACGTCAACGATTTCTGTGCAGGCGTATCTCCACTGTCGTACAAAAATAAATAAAAAATCACTTTCTCCACGGACACTGCAACCGTAGGAACGGTCTCTTGACTCTGAGCTTTTGCTGGACGATCACCAATCTTATATACGTACCTTACCACTTTCGGGGATGCTGTTGGTACCGGTGGGGTAGCACCAGTGAGTCATTCCACTCCAACCGGACCTTCCATCAACCGCAACTACTGTTTACATATTACATAGCCAGATATTTGGAAAATATGGAGAATTAGGGATTCGAGGAACAGCCGATCGAATTAATCGCATGGGATCGATCGAAGGATCGATTGAGGATCGATTGAGGATAGATTTAACGATTTCAGTGGGGGAACTATCAGTTTCTATTAACTTTCAGGTAATTACTCTTGCATTTCTCTACCGGCGTAAATCCCCAGGTATTTAAAAAGTAGGGGTTTCCCGCCAATTAGATTGTTCAAACTTTTTTAATCTTTTACAATCGATCCGTTAAAAAAAATCCGGATATATTTATTACATGATATATATTTTTAATTCATATTACCTTTTTAAAAATTAAAGTTTATCAACTGAACTCAATATTCAATTTAAATAATATGAAATCATTTTTTTTTTCATACCCACTCCAATCGCAAAATTATTGTTCCTCAACAACAATTAATAATCATGTTTTGATATAATTATGCATAAATATATTTCGATTTTTTTATCAATATTTTGTATTCTAGGGTTTTTCCCTGGATTTTGGATTAGCATAACCACAAGCCTCTTGAGTAATCTAACACCGAAATGAATAAACGAGAAGAAATTCTTCTGCGTCAGATTTTCGAGGAGAGGATTGCGATACCGATTCCACCCGAACGATCCAGGACGTCTCCCCAGAAATTCCCAGAGTTCCCCGAAAAATCAAAGCTTACAACATCGTCGTATCTTAAAACGAGTTACATAATTCAAAAGTGAATTAAACACGCG
This sequence comes from Fopius arisanus, assembly GCF_000806365.1. Taxonomy (NCBI): domain Eukaryota; kingdom Metazoa; phylum Arthropoda; class Insecta; order Hymenoptera; family Braconidae; genus Fopius; species Fopius arisanus. The sequence continues at coordinate 480,126 of NW_011887787.1, read as the reverse complement.
GATTAAACGGGGACTACCGAGAATTTGGATTGTGCCAGCGTAAAACTACGTCAATGAAATTATGCAAGTTCATGTTCATCAATGAAAGTTAGATCCTGGTTGATGCTTTGGATGCATGAAGGCGTTCTACTGCGTCATCAAAGAAGAAAGGAGTGATCCCCATAAACTGATGTGAAGAAATAAAAAATCAATCGTCATCGATAGCTAAGGAAGGGTCCAGGCTGTTGGCCGCTGGGCAGTTGTCCTGATGGATCTGAATCTCAGAAATATTTTCTTCTTTTCCGTTGTCACTTTCTTCCCAATTTTTTGCTCCTGTTTCGCTTCTTATCACTCGGATCAAACGACCGTAACGTTCCAACCCGAAGGCGCCCAGGTGGAAAAATAAGGGGATAACGCGTTCTCTTCGCGGGTATGTAATTGCCCTCTGATTTCATTTTTTGGAGAACAGGAAGAGGCCCTGATGTGAGTGATCTCGTGACTTACAACTTCCGACGGAAATTAAATGAGTTTCTGGAGTGACGCCGGGTCTACTTTCTTTTCGTTGAGAGATACCATGGCTTTGTCAACCTTGACATGGTGACTTCAGACTCTCAAAAAAAAAACATTGACATGAGGTTCCAGTGATTTTCATTGTTTAATGCGAGAATCTTCTTCAATGCAATAAATACTCATATCATAAAAATCGTTAATTCCTTTTTGACTAGAATCAAAATTAATATTTAACACAATAACACCATCAATATATTTGTAATAATGATATATTTACAATATCTAGCATTGCAAACTGAAAAGCTTAAATGTCGTAAATAAAAATAAAAAAAAATATTCCTGATTGAAATAAAAAACGAAAAATACCATAACATTGTCTCATTTCTCTCCCATTAATATTACTCAAATTGGAAAATTGAAAAATCATGTCAGCCATCTGAAAAGTGGGCAAATAAAATAATTTGTTGTTCTTGCGATTGAATTAAGACTAAGTTTCGATTTGAAACTGCAGGAGAATCCCCGGTGTCTGGGTATCCGGGAGAAAGTGTTGTCTTGGATGTTCAAGAGACAAACAATGAAACGAAAGATGTTCTTTTTCTTGTACCACAGAAGAATCAGCAATGAATTTGTCTCCCCATCAAGAACCGACAACCACAGATTTAATTAACTCTGTCACAATATTTTTTCGGCATCCCCTTAATTAATGAGTGGTTTGTAATGAAAGTATCTTGATAGATACAACCACATGCATTTGAGAACATGATTACCCTTTTTTGTCGGCAGGTCTGTCCGGTGGTTGGGTGTTACCTAACGCAGGGATTTCCACGATGTTGCAATCTGGGGATTTCAAAGGATCAAATCTATAGCTGTCTTGACCCAATTCGGACAAGGCGAACAGTTTACAGACATTGAGTTAGAGACAGCCCAGTTTTTATTGTTTTTTATTTATTATATATTATCTAATTATCATTGCTTTCTGCTCCAACTCTTTGCATTGGAAGGAATGTTCGGTATGAGGTGAAGGACCTGGAGATCCAGTGGCAATATCAAACTATTTGATGTAATCAACTGGTTTTTGTTGATCGATGTTTGAGATAGGTCTCGCGGTGGATTTTTTAATGTTTATTATTCCATCTGGTTTTTAAGAATTTTTTATGGATCGATTAGTTATGGAAGACGAGAGTGTGACGCCAGTCTATACCTGCGGATTTTACATCACTTATGCCCAAATGTTCACGTTTGTTTGGGACACGGATGTGATAAGAGTACTAATTTTGAGAAAGTCTAACGTCGATGATCCCACTTTCCCTTTCATCGTGATGAACTCATGGGGATTTTATCGTGGTTTACCAATTCGATGGTTAAAAGGTTTTTGTTTGTGCAATGTCAACCACCTGTTCGTTGAAAACGAGAAAGAAAACAATTCTCCATCTTTTTTTTTTAATTTATATTTCAACCTCCGGGGAAAATCTCCGAAGAAAAAAAATGAAATGTGAGGAAGAAAAATTTGACAGAACTATTGCGCTATTTTCTTTCGGACTTTTTGTTTGATGAAAACTTGTGAACAGGCACGTGATTTTTTTTTAATTAGTTCCAAACTTATTTTTTGTAAAGTGTATGAAAAATTTCTCCTCGTGTAGAGATTTGCGAATCCTACGCAAGGGACAACGGAATTTTTGCAACTATAATTTATATTTATTTTTATGTTATAAATATGTATTGAGGGTACACCTACGAGTGTGTATGAAATTTGAAAAGGTCTTTCCATGAGAAGAACTGATTTATCAATTTTTATAGTCTTCCATTTTGCAGATGAAAAATAATGATTTTCGCATTCATGATGAACTCTGATAGAATAAATATTAGAAAAAAATATTAATATCGATTAGAGAAAGGACAAAGATAAATAAAACTCAATTTAAATAAAAAAAGTCATTCTTTATTCAATAAATTTTCCATAAAACTCTCAAAACACATTATCATTGCGACTGACGATAAATGAATAGTTGCAGGGAGTAGAAATCTGAAGTACCGATTTCCGAGCGTAGAGAATGTATTTCATTCATCAAGCAGCTAGTGATCGGCTTGCCATGAGATACCGACGACCGTTAATTAATCATCAAAACTCGAAAGAAATTTTCAAATGAAAAAAAAAAAAATAAATCAGTAGGTAATGTGGTAGCCGTGCTGCTCAATCGAGTAAGTCGCGGGATATGCGGTGAGACCATTCCAAGCCGGGAACTATAAAAATCGATTTACCCCCAAAAACAAAAACGAAGAATTAAAAACAGAGGGAAAAATCCAAAAACAAAAAAAAAAGGTAATGAAATTTATGGAAAACAATTATTCGTAATTGTTCGTAATGAACTGATTCAAACGGAAATGTAGGCGTAATTTACCGGTGCAAGGATGGCGGGACCAGCGGCGGCATAAGCCAGTGGTGATATTGGTGCAATTATAGGTGCAGCGAGAGGTGTCAATTTGGCAGTGGAGGCTGGTGTTTTGAGGAGTGGAGCATCAGCGAGAAGAAGCTGTTTGGCAGATGGAACTTGTGCTGAAATAGCTGCAGTTTGTCCCTCAGCCTCAACAGGTGCTTGCGATAGAATGGGCTGATCCCCCTGAACAGCACTCGGTGCAATATGAGCTACATGAGCTGGTGCCTCCTGATGGAGTGACGCTTTGGCTTCGATACTGGGATCAGCGGATTTCGCCTCGATACCACCGGCTGCTCCGGTGTAACCAATCGATGCCAATGGTGCAGCACCTCCTGGAGCTGGTGCACTATAGGCAATTGGTGCTGATGGAGCAGCTGCTGGTGCTGCTGCTGCACTGTAAGCAAGTGGTGCTGGTTGTGCAGGCTGTGCTGGTTCAGGATTGCTGTGTGGAGCTGCAACGGGTTCAGCCGCTGGTGCCGCCGAACTCACTCCCAGGAGGATAGCAAGAATTGTCTGTAACAATTAAATTAATGACATCATTCATCAAACGAGTCAACACATCAAATCCACCACTAAAAGAGTTGAGAATAAAAGAGAATAGAAGAAGCCAACAATTAAAGAAGAGAACTTACAAACTTCAGCATTTCGTTGTTCGTTGACAAAGTTGAGTGACTCACGACTAAATCCTGGTGTTATCCCTAGATGCTTCCGTTAGGCGATGTGCTAGGATCTCAGGGGAACCCGAGGTACTTATAGAGCCGAGGCTACAGATGCAGGAGTAAAAACCTGCCTCAGCCAATACTTATCCGCGCATTTGTATCCCTATACGCACAAAGAAGAGGCTGAGGTGCATCCTGGGGATAACAGGGCCGTCTCAATTCCCCTAAACACTTGCAAGTTTCTCATCTCATTGATTCTCAGCTCAACCACAATGCATCGTCTTCGAAAAATTCACCATGACAATGTGCACGTGTCGAAATGGTGTCATTGCTGTATAAAAGAATTCCCTTTATGCTACGGCCCGACACGTGCGTAGGGGATAAAAATCGTTTGATGTTGTTGAAGAGGTGGTGAGGATCGGGGGGACTTGGATGAGGATGCGCCGCCCTGAGTAGCCATCGCTACCAAGTCAATTTTCCATTCGTAATGTGTGGGCAAAGAGGCACGAGGATACTTGCTTGCAAGGGGTTATTGTCCTTCGTTTTGCTGGACACCGAGGTGGGGATAGAACCCCAACAACCTGTCCGGTCATGATCATTGATTTATTATCAGGATGCATGAGCCTCTCGTTTCTATTTCTGTCCTTGTAAGATAGTGATACCAAACTGCCCACGGCCAATCCTTTCCTCCCAGGTTCACTTCTTCAAATACAATTTTCAGGTAATTGCACTTTCTTTATCCCCTTTCAGTTCCTCTTCCAGGTTTTTTCATTTCTTTCTTCTCTATTTTCTTGGTTCTGGGCTACTCTCTTGGGGAAAGGGAAAAAGTCTCGCGCTCTGCCAGGACGCTATGACTTCCTTGACAATAACCGAGAAAGGTGCTTTTTTTTTTCTCTGGAAAAAAAGACGTTTATGTATGCGTGTCCTTGCTTCCCATGAGCGCACCTCTTTTTCTTGGGAATATAACATTGCCACGCCTCTGTGCTGGCCTTCAGAGACGCAAGGATGCAAAATTCAATGCAATTTGTCATTGTTCTTCGAGATCCGGTGGATTAATTTCACAATTTTCCAACTTTCCCGGACAATATCGTTATGGATCAAATTTCAGTTTATTATAGCTTTAAATTTGTGGTATGGGACAGGTATTCATGATTTACGGTGGCATTTTAATGGAGTCAAATGAAATGGCTCGTCGTCTCTTCTTGATCCGGCGATTCAATGTAATGACCAGTTGATGCTTAACGATTTGAAAAATATATTTTTACTCAAAGCCGCGATAAACGCACTTTTATCGAACGGAGTGAACGGTAATCCTTGAACTTGCTCAATCGCTGCTGAAGAGCGAGGCCAGTGACTTCAGCCTTTTATATTCATTCAGTTTTTAATCGTCGAGTTAATAATGCGGAACCAATTACTATGTATTAGTTCCCGTTGGCTGTAAATTTGTATTTACTACTGGAGACACGTGTAAAGGCCGACAGAAAGGATGATGCAACGTTAATTAACTGATGCTGAACAAAGGGATGAAGTGATGTCCGTTGAAATGACTAATCATTCCATGTCAGATGTCAGGAAACGAGTTATTCAAATTTTTGGACATTGATTGGATAAACATCGTCGGCAAATTCCTGGTATTTAGTCTGGTATCTACGAAAGGAGATAAATGTAGCCGAAGGACAGTGAGTACATATGGGAGACAAACGACGAGTCGTTCGTTCACCCGCAGCCTTGGATTCCCATGGGGCCTGTTATGGCAGGAAGGCTGAGATCCAGATCAGCTACCACGAGCACCACCACGAGAGTAAAGAGGAAGAGCTATACAATACAATTGCAGGTGGAAAACAATTTTTTCGGCACACTGTGTGTAAAGTGACGTTTTATCGCCGGATAAATCCACTCCCGACAGGCTGTGATGAAATGGCGTATTATTTTACGAGTGCGGAAAGAAGCGCTTTTCGTAAGTGTTATGCGGGGGGAGTAGTTGGTTTAGTGCACGGAGTGCGTAAAAGTTTAAAGTCAAAAGATTGTGTATAAAGTGAATTTTAAACGCTTTACGCATGATAATTTACTTTACGCATGATTTCTGAATTTTGCGCACATCGTGTGGAATACAATCGTTTCACGCACAGTGGGAGGTTTCGAAAGGTGATTTTTTAGGCAGGTATTGCAAAAATAGGTCCCCATTGGTTCAGCCCTTCGAGGCGGCTAATTTGAATTCCGAATTCGTCTAATTTTTAAATTTTCAATCATGATTTTTGTAATTAGATTTTTACACTACTTTTACATAAAAGTATTATCTGATATGATTATAATCCTCACCTTCGGCTCGATTCGTAGCCCTTCCACTGGTCAAAAAGTGCCTTTTTCCATTTTAACCATAACATATCATTTTCCCATAAAAAAATTAATGGTAATGAAAATAATTGGATCTGGTTTTGCTCTTTTGAAATAACTTTAAACGGGTAAAACCTCTCGACGTGAATACTCCATTTCAATGAATTGATGAAGAAGATGAATTACGCTTTTTACTGAGATAATTATCCAGCAATGGTTGAGTGTTCTCTCGATAATTCCAGTTATACTCAATCAAACGGCATTAACCTTTCCCAACCCGGCCGACGATAACATCCATTGAATTTTTCCTCCCATCGCCGTATTATTTCTGATCAAAGCGAGAGCCTGAGCTGGATGCTGGGGGAAGAAGCGGGCGTGCCTGGACCTACGACAAAAATTGCCGATAGGACAGGTTCTCGGGGGGCCGATGCCAACGGCGGCAACTCGTCAGTAATCTTCTCATACTTATATGCAAGATAAAAACTTCCCCCTAACATTCATGTGTATGCCTCATTAACTTTTTCACTCCCTGTTTTTATCTCTGATTCTCCTATTTTTGCTCATCCTCACCTGCATCTCCAACTCGTTTTATATTTCGCGTTAATTCGAAAAATTATGGCCAATCAATTACTCTGTAATTATGAGAAGGCAATCACTACTTCAGTCGGGATTTTCATGAATATTCCGTTGGGCTTGAGTGAAATAATACGACAGCAGTTACTCAATCAAACAATGGGTAGCTGCAGTAATTAAGACCTCATTCTGTGAATGGAAAAATGCGTCATTTGCCTTTCGGTGGGAAGTCTCCAGGAATTGTACTGAGAATGTTGAAGAGGGAGAGATAGGTTCAGAGTAATTTCTGATTCATCTCTCTCATCCTCTGATTCTCGTGTACATCGATTGTAAGACCGCCATTTTCCCACTCTTCGATTGATATTTTTATGGTAATTGGAGACGAATTTTTCTCCGTTTAAATCCGTTGATGTGTTTATGGGGTAGATACGATCCGAGGTCTTCAAGTTTATTACCCGAACGTGTTTAAAAAATTACAGGTATACCCGTTCTTTTTGTTTTGATAAAATAAATTTGTGATGTGAAATTTTATGCATTAAAAATGATTTATTGTTTCAGTTACATTTGAAGGATTTTTCCTACAGAAAGGGATCTTTTCGCAGATGAAGTGACAATTGTTCACCACCAGTGGGTGGAGTGTGCCAGGAGAGGTGCTTCATGGACGATGCTGTGTCCATGGCTGGAAATTGTTTTCTCAGCAACAATTGGCTGTGCGAAGACAAGTGGTTCGTGGTGTACAGTTTTCTGGAGGAGAAGTGGCTGAGATGCCAGGACAACTGGTGCTACTTGATGAGTCTCAACGATTGGTGTTGCCTTGTGGACGATGCTGTGTCCATGGCTGGAGATGGTCTTCTCAGCGAGAACTGACGCCGCTGGGAGAATTACTGGGGCTGCCTCGTAGGTGTGGACCACCGGTGCTGAATTGTGAACAATTGAGTTGCCGTGACTTTCAATTGTCTTCTCTCCCACAATTGTACTCCATACAGGAGAGGAGAGAAGCCCTGGACGAGCTGTTGCAAAAGCAACAGTTGCGAAAAGAACCACCTGGAAAAGTTGAATGAATGAGCAAACGCTTTTCAAAACCTTGGAAAGACCCAAACAATTATCCCGACTGTTTCTTCCCACACGAGTGCCTACAGGAGGTAGAAACAAGAGGTGGAAGCCGAAGAAGTTGTATGAAAAGTCGTAGAAGAAGTTGTAGAAGAAATAATTAAATGTTTAATTGATTTGTTTATGACGGTTCAATGAGGATAAATTAATAACTTACCAATTTGAACATTTTAGATTGTTGTAAGTGTTTCTGACGGTCTTGTGAACCTTCTGAATGATCTCTGGATGGAATAGATACCTTATATACCAATATCCCCCAATAGATTTGAGAAGGGACCTTCGATTGCACTTGACAGGATTTAGACGTAGACCCACGACGCCCAATCCCTATTGCTTTCTCTCGAATCAAAAAATAATGGACAAGTCCACCACTCAAAAAGCGATTTCCACATGTGTCCAATTATGAATCGAAGGCCCTGAGTCATAACCGATTAATTGATTGTGCAGCAAAAAACACGAGAGAAAAAAAAATGTTACCCAATAAAGTTTGCAGGATAGAGGAAAAAAAGATAACGTCATGTTTTCCATCGCTCTCGGTCTTTGGAAATTCACTCGAAATGCTTGACGAAGGTCAGCCTTGATCAATCCCTAGTCCAGGGGCACTTTTATCGCTCGACAAAATGTGATAAAAACACTTTCACCAATTGCCCAGTATTACAACGTGGATTTATGCAGCATCGGGTTCTCTAATCGTCCACTAATGCCTCGATACCTCACTGGAACAAATCAGTCATCCCGATCACGGACAATTGAAAGCAGAAATTGCATCGGTAACGCTGCATACCTGATGACGGCTATCATTCAGCGAAAGAAATCGTGAGGGGAATTCCTCGTCAAGGCAATTTTCGCGCTCTACAATGACGTATTGAGAAATAATTATGTAAGGAGGGAATAATCAACCAATTGTCTACCGATGATAGATAACTGGGTACCGAGTAAATGGTTATAGCAAAGTATTCTTTGTTTGGTATTTCAATTTTATTTCTCTGAGTGCTGATACTTTATAATCACAATCGGTAAATTGGAGACCGATTTAAAAATCGAAGATGAGAACATGAGTTGATTGTTACGAATGGATGAAAGAGAGCTCTGATGTTCAAATTGATGGGCTTCAGACCGATGGCCATGACCACTGCTTCATGATTCAGAGTACTGCAATGGGTGCAGTGTATGCGATTGCTGGAGCTGGTGCGATGATTGGAGCGGATGCAATCAGCGGGGCCTTGTATGATACGTGATAACTGTTGGAGTAACTCGTGGCGAGTGGTGCTTGGATGAGTGATGCCGCGAGGACATCCGGTTCTGGTTTAGGTACTGCCAGGACTGCAGCAATGATCCCCAAGAAGACAGTCAACTTCAACATGATGTCTTGGAAGTTATTCTCTTCGGTTGTTGATGATGAAGTGATGCCTCTGTGGAATTTCTCCCTCAGTTTTATACGAATTGAATCACCCCTTGGTAGCCAACTTGTCTGGCAACTATGTAGGCTATTACCCTCAACCTGTTTCAGCTTCTTTATGCTGCATTCATTTAGTTCAGATTTTTGCGCATTGAATGGGAGACTCTTCAAGGCTAATGGCCTTCTGGTGTATGGGATGAGGTGGTAAACATCGTCTCAGTGGGAATTTGCATTCAGCATCTTGTAATTTTCATTTTTTAATCCCAGGGACAGTTTGTACTCGCAATTTTACCCCTTTTATCCTTACCTATACGACTCAAATTGAAGGAGAAGTGAAATCATTTTTTTTGAGAGATTATCTGGGAGATTTTTTTCCGAGAATTTTGTCCGGAATATTTTTCCCCGGGTGAATAACTCCGGACACCGGAAAAATAGAGAAATCGCAAGTGTCTGACCCACACGGTCCTTTTCCATTTACAGCCTTGCCGTCATTTTACGGTACCACATTTTCTCCTGAATAATCAGAATTTGGAAATGGTAAGGGTTTGAAGGAATGATGAAATGCCCAAAATTAATTGGAAAAATGCTTTTTATTAACAGTTGTAGTTGATATACCAATGGAACAATTTCAGATTTCAAGTAATAAATTGTGAAACAATGATGTAAAAATTTTGGGATTTTCATATGAATTGTTTAGCTCCAGCCTGAGAGGATTTAATAATGAGCAAGAAGTGGTGCTGGGTGTGCAGCATAACCGAGTGCTGGACCGTAGGCATGATGAGCAGCAACGAGTGGAGCATGGACAGCTGGTGCAGCATAGGCAACGGCTGGTGCAGCAACGTAGGATGAAGCTACAACTGGTGTGTTGTAGGAGACCTTGTAGGTGTTTGCGTAGCTGGTGGCAACAGGAACGTGATGGGCAATTGGTGCTGCAACGGCTACAGCTGGAGATGCCACAAGTGGTGCAGCAATGAGTCCGGGTTTGGGTGCTGGCGCTGCCATAGAGCAAACAGCAAGTGCACAGAGAACAATGAACTTATACATGTTGAATGTCTTGATTCTTTCTTACTCGGTGAGTAATGATTGAATGATAAATTCACTCGGATTTCGCTCGCTTTTATTCAGTTTCTGCCACCCCCTCCGACGCTTTATTGCGTGACCTCCCAACGATTGTCCAAACTTCCTGGCGAGAACTTTGGAAACTATCACTGCTTCTTGATTCAATATTGCGAGGCTTCCACCAAGGACTTGAAACGGTCGATGCTCGTGTCGGTGACAGCTCTACTTAAACCACTTTTGTCTTTTCACTTCGTTCAGGCCTTCGACCTGTTTTATCATTTTTTACACGTACTCTATACATCGGTTGAAAAAAAAAAAAACAGGTCTATGGAATTGTGGAATTGGTGTGAACTCCTATTTATTGCAGAGTTCTTGCGTCAATATCGGAGGACATACTTTGAAAATTTCTAAAGACATTTTTGAGCGTTTTGCGTGCATATCATCATCATATGGGACACATGCAAATAAATTATTTGATAAATAAAATCTATGACAATGTATTCATACATGTTTTATACATTGAATTTAGTTAATGAAATTTAATTTTTATTCATCAAATGAAAAAGTTTTACGTATAAAATTAAATATATAAACCATTTAACAATTATAATTCTTCATTTCATTCTTTATTATTCTATTCTTTATTACCAATTAAAAAAACTATTTACATTTATATGCGCATGTATGATATCTATCACCAGAAATAATTTTCATGAGCATGTGCAAAAATGTTTACACTTTTCGTTTCATCTGTATTTTTTAAAAAGGCGAATAAGAATTTGAGAATTTCATTTAAGAAGTGACTTTTTCAGTAAATTTAGGGGGTTGCACTCTGGAATTTTATTAATTTCCGATTTTACAGAGTCGGCGAACTTGAAGACTTTGACCATGAAATGAGCGTCTATTTCTCACAGGGAGAGAGCACTGTCAAGGCTGCCCTTAGGCACTTCTCAACACCGTACATGGTAATACAGGTAAGTTATTTACAGTATGTACTCATGCGGAATCATTATATCGGAATCTACAGCAGGTATCGACATGTCGCTCAGCGGTATATCTCCTTCCCACGGACACACGAGACGACCCGTTCAGATTGACATACGAAAAACAGGAAGTGTTCAGGCAACCACCACTCCCTCCTCCATAAAAACACAAGGGGAGATTGATGGTATCATCAGACCCGCGAATTCATTTTTCCATCAGGGTTCGAATCCCATTTATATTCGACTTCCTTACAAAAAAAAATAGACATTCCATAAAATCATCCCTTCCAGATTGGCAAGAACAAACTCTAACTATTCCAAACGAACCGGTCCATGTCCTCCGACCTTATCACCCGTTATCTCCCATAATGCGACGAAATCGCGAATCTATTTTCATTCCCCGGAAGGATCCGCAAACCCTTCAAACGTGCCATTATGCAGTACAGGATAATAGAAACAATCAATCCACCTTTCCCCCCTAGTTGTCCAATCATCTAATAATATTGATGCATGTGCGTAATCACATAAATATGGATATATCCCGCTGTTACCAGAGGACGATAATCTCCTGGACCAATGCCCTAACGATATTAATGCCCGTATACATTCTGTTTGTCCCTTAGTACTGTTAGGGACGAGCTGGAGGATACGATTACACAATAGGCTGTCCAACGTAACAGCACAGCCTATGGAAGTATGAAATCTGTTTTACGCCCACACGAGGTACATAACAAGGGAGAAGGGATGGGTATAGGCAGCCTATCTATACCGTTTCCCAGGCTTCCGCTTTATTCTTTTTCCCTCCATTTGTGCAACACATTGTTGGATAACACTGCGGTTAATTGACTCTTCACAATGAACATCTATTCAAGATTATTCGGTACTCATGCTCGAGCCCAGATACGAGCTGTTGAAATTTTTTTGAGTACATTTCGTCATCGCCATTGACAGACCAGAATAAATACAAAGGGCTAAAATTATTCGGGATTATTATTAGTCTTGCATTGATTTGGACATTCTCTGGGGATTAAATCATTCGGTATTCGGAAAGATTCTGGACCTTCGGTTGATGAAATGATGTATGAGAAGTCGGTATCTGATGGTTTTGAAAGATTAGTCTCATTAAATTCAGGGGAAATTAATCAATTGCGTGTTTTTTACACAAGGGCTCTTATGAAATCTAACGCATGTAGCACGAAATTTTATTCAATGACTGGAAATAACACGAAAAAATTGATAACCTTTACAATTGATATATTGGTACTGATGATTCTTCTATTACATCATTTTAATACCTCATTATTTTTCGTAATATCTCATTTGTACCGTCATTCCATAACGGTAATACGCAGGTTCTCGGGTTGAATAATTCTCAAATTACTTGGAGAAATGTAAAGTAAGAATGACCCAAATATAAATGCACGGAGTATTGATATCACACCGCGAAGAATTACCCAAAATTTCGACATCCACCTGAATACGTGAATATTATTTTTTTCATGCTTTATTTACCCAATTTTTAATACATATTATTCTCAAGTGAGTATCTCGCAATCGTAAGTGCCCACCAGTGTCATGAGGAGAATTTTTTTCGCTTGTCATGTGGACCCGATGGATCAACAAAATGACGTTCAGAGTCCTTGATCATGTCAACAGAGCCACGAAAATATCGTGAGACCAAAAGAGAAAGACTAAATCATCATTATTCAATTTTTGGAGGGGCACCCAGAAGAAGAAGGGGAACAAACCGTTGAGTATAAATCGTAGGATCTTCTCGATTTGAATCACAAGTCGTGCAGTCTTTACAGTTGACAAACAATATCTAAACGAGATTTAAATAATCATCATGTACAAGTTCGTGACAATCTTTGCTCTCATTGCTGTGGCCTGCGCTGCACCAAAGCCTGCACCAGGATACGTTGCAGCACCAGCTCTGGTTCACTCTGCATCAGTTGTTGCAGCACCAGCTCTGGTACATTCAGCGCAAGTTGTGGCAGCTCCAGTTGTTCACAGCGTTCACAGTGTTCCAGTTGCCACCAGCCACTCCAGCACCTACAAGGTTGACCACAAGAGCTACGTCGCAGCTCCAGCTGTTGCTCTTCATGCTGCACCAGTTGCTGTACACACCCCAGTCGTTGCTGCACCACTTGCATACTCAGCACACGCAGTACCACTCTCCTATTCTGCACACTCCAGCCATCTTTCTCTCGTTCATTAAGAAATCTTGATTAAATCAATTGACTTTTTCTACTGTCACTCAACTGCAAGTTTTCAATAAAATATTCATGTCAGTCTAATTGTTGAATGCATTAACTCGAGATGTTCTATTCCAAATAATTATCATTCATCCTTTTTCAGTACAAGCCACAATTACAGAACTATTACTCTTGATTACTCAATATTGATACAGGTCTAAATTACACTCGTAATATCTCAATATAATAGACTCCCGTTATAATCGCGGGCATGAGGCTGTAGGGAAGGGAATTTCGAGAATCTTTCGGCTTTACTTTCTCCGGAATTCAATTCAATTCAAAAACGAAGCAACGGATTGTTTACATCTTTGAGTCCAGAGGTAATTAAATAGAAAAACCAAAATGTACACGAAAAATTGAAGAAAGTTGAGACTATAACGGATTATTTACTGTACACAAGTTAGACTCATGTAATTTTTATTTTTTCGAGATGCGCCATCAAATTAATTTTCATGCACAATCAGTTTCTGAAAAAATGCGTTGAACGTATGTGTTCAATTTGTTGAATTTGTAATCACTGAATATATCTCTTGTCTGTGCTTTTCTCTGGTAAGGATGGTCGTAAATGATGCGATGATGAAGCACAATCCCACGATCTCGAATTGATAACGATCGGATGACTCTCACTTTCGAGGCGTAACCAATAACAATGAGAGGACTCATCGATAAGAAAGGGCCGTCTGTTAATGGAAAGGTCCGACCAGACGGACTTGCATAATTCAAGGTCACCCTGACGTAGCAAAATTAGAACGAAAATGGGTTGCAATTATCTGTTACAGTTATCTCCATTTTAAATCCAGACTTCTATCGTAGGAAATGTATCGTTTTCGTAGGCCAATGACACAACGAATCACCTTGAAATAAATCCGTTCCTCATTTGCATGATTTTTGGATTTAAACGAATAGATTTACTAGGTGATATTGATAAATAGAGTAGATGAGAAATATTAGATAACTCTGGTGATCATGACCTTGCTATTACTAGCGTGTTACGCACATGAGCAGGAAATTACGTAAAAAGATAGATCGGAGAACGTTGAGGTATTGCCATACGGAGGGATCAGTTTACTATTTTACGAAAGCACTTATGGCTTCTATTCTTCACTGCATTGATGACATGATTCCTTTACATCCAACGAAATAAGTTAATGGGGCACTTGAAAGGTGAAAGTCGAAGACAGCTCTTCAAATATGCATTTCTTAACTATTACGGAATGGGCATTCAGTGAAATCGAATAGATCCCGGCCTTCAACAAAATGGAATTCATCTCATCCATCTCTAGTAATTTTTCATATGACATCTAACAATTTCCAAACAACGAAGGAAATTTCCAAGTAAATATCTCGGTAGATTAATTAGAATTGTCATGAAATAAAGAAAAACACAAAATGTTTAGGGACAAAAATGATTTTTATTTGCTGACACACATGGTTCCATGAAATCGACAAAATCTTCTGAGCAAATAAATAGTTCTCTCTAGATGATCAGGTCGTGATGGTGTTCAGTGGACGAGAGCAACTGGGTGATGAATAGCCACGGGAGTGTGTGCGATGAGTGGTGCAGTCTTGATGACAGCTGGTGCAGCGAGAACTGGAGTGTGGAGGAGTGGTGTCTTGACGATGGCTGGAGCGTGATAGACAGGTGTGTGGATCAATGGTGTCTTGACAATAGCTGGTGCAGCAATGACAGGAGCAGCATGGACCACTGGTGCAGTCTTGACGAGAACAGGTGCAGCGTGAACAACTGGTGCAGCCTTGACAACAGGTGCACGATAGGTGTTGGAGTAGCTGGTGGCGTAGCTAGTGGCTACTGGTACCACTGGAGCTGCTGCTACAACTGGAGCTGCAGCTACAACTGGAGTTGCTGGTACCAACAGACCTCCTGGAGCTGGTGCAGCGATGGCACATGCCACGATAGCAGTAAAAATCACGAATTTCAACATTTTTTATGAATTTTTATTTATTTATTGAGCTACCACTGAAATCTTTGTGATCCTTCGATCTTCAGTGCTGCTGACTGTTTGATGCTTCCTTGGATTTTCGGTCCAGCTTATATATCCCCGGAGCTAGCGATCCGGTGGACCTCGTACTTCAACATTCGACATTAACATATGTGCCAGTTTCGGTCGAGGCCCCTATTGTGAGGCAGCAAATGAGTTTCGGAATTGTGACCCTCATGCACAGACGAGGCAATCTTACTTGTTGTCCTTGAGACCTCGGATGGGAATGAAAGATTTTCGAGGGCACTTCAGGTGTAATTTTTCACTGGCAGATACTGATTAGGGCTATTCCGCCAATTCACTGCAAATCCATTCACCATTTGTTTGAGACTCTCGCTTAATCATTCAATTCGCTATTCTCATTTCCAGATTAGGTGTTCCGTGAAGTTGATGAGTTTGCTGAGATCGTTTGTAATTGCGTAGCACTTTTTTCTCATTTACTCCGGGGTCAATGAAAACGAATACTCATGCGAGTTGCAATTCCGCGAGTTTATTAGAGCGGAGAGAATACCCTGGGTATTATGCGAGTGGTTAATAAGACATCAGCAATCGTAATACCGATTTGTCATCGTAATGTCATTCGAGAGACCCATTTTTTTGGGGCCCGATGCTGTGCTACTTTCATCGAGTGCAGGGGACTAATGTGGAATTGGCGTTATCTGTCAAGATAACACGAGTCAAAATATTAACTCGAAAAATCACAACAAAAAATATTAGAACTGGAAAAATTATTGCTGCAAAATATTACAGCGGGAAGATATTGCAGGTGAAAATATTTCAACAGAACGCCCATTACTTCGAAACATCACAAGAACAAGAAAAAAAATATATTAAATTCTCGTATTTGATATATAATTAGGGATATTCCTTCAAAAATAATTGGGGGCACCAATATTTTGTCTGTATAATACTTCTGCGCATAAAAATGTTTTCAAAAAATAAAATTCAATTAAAAAGTTTCTAATTACATTTTTAATTATATATTAAATGCATTAAGAAAAATTGTTGATTTAAATATTTTTTCATAAAAAATAAGTTTTATACATATATATGTTATTATCATTTTAAAAAATTATGTAAAATAAACTATCTGACGAAGGGGGGCCTTGGGACACTTTTCGTTATATTTAGATTTTTCTGAGAGGGAGCGGTGCAAGTAGTAAGTCCCTGTGCAGTGAAGACACCGCGAAATTTCAAAACATTAGAATGCCGACACCTGAAAGAGTTCCAATAAATCACAAAACATTTCGGCCATGTGACTAAAACCTTTGAGCGTGTAATCCTCACATTTTCGTGGCCATATAATTAACGATTTCATCTCGCTCGTAAGATTCCAGAAAATACTCAGCATCGATTATATGACGGGAGACTGAGTAGACGTGCGGCTGATTTATTTACAAGATAAATATGAGAAGCAGCCTCGGTACAGCCTTGATCCACTCAGCAGTGTGTGTGCAACTCTGTACCTTTAAATCTCTTTTTCTCATACCATCCTTTTTTCACTCTACACTTTCGACAGAGATTACAAAAGGTCCGATAGAAGCGAGAGCGTGCACGATCACTGCCATGGCAATTGCCTCTGCATAACGACCACACCAGACACCACCAAGGATTTATCGATATGCACATTATGCTCATTCCATCCCACGAAATTCGCCTTGTGCATGAGATGCTCTATTTGCCCCAAGGATTTATCGTAAGGCGGTACAATAGATAGAAAGGGTCCTGTCAAGTTTAATTGATGACAATCAGAAAACCAATTAGCGAGTTAATTCCCCGAACATCCCCAAGGGATTCTCCAGGATAGACCAAAGACTTCATAAAAACACATGAATTTTTCTTATAGAAATTGTGAATTTTTTGTTTATTTATTCATTGGGGAGATTATCGGGTGATTTGAACACTGCCTTGTATCATATATTGCTATTTACATCCGTCCTTAAGTACTTTGTAATACAAGACTCTTTAATACTTTGAAAATGTCTGGAGAATTTAGTGGTAGTATCCGTGACCAAGTCCATATCCTAGCCCGTAGCCGTGACTGAGGCCGTAGCCGTGTCCATAGCCGTATCCTCCATATCCTCCATATCCTCCATATCCCCCATATCCATATCCTCCGTGACCACCGAGTCCATAGCCCAAACCATGTCCATAACCACCACTGTATCCAACTTTGTAGGCTGCGTAGTTGGGGTAGCCATAATGGAATTTCGTCACTGATGGAGTAACCAATGGAATCACACTGTGGACCGATGGGTAGGCATACTAGACAGAAATTAAATACCTCGATTAATCACAATTAAATAAATCATTCTGGAAAATAATAGACCTGATATAATCATTAGTATCCAAAGACTCATCACTGCATAATTGAAATCTTTGTTTTTTTTAAACAATTTTTGTACAATTGTTTCATAATTGCGTTATCGTTGAATAGACATGCGACATCGTCAGCAGATTACGCTGACCAATTAATGATATTATATATTTAAACAATATATTATATATTTAAGGGACCGTTTGGGCATACAGGGGGCAGATCCAAATCTGACGCCGACCTGCGCTCGTTGAATCGTAAAGTAATGAACTATCGTATTTAAATATTTATAAAATATTTATAACATATTTATAAATATTTATAATTGTGAGTACCCCCCGCGCAGGGTACGACAATAATTGTAATTCTATTCTCTCCAGTGGATTACCTTGTAAGTATTGGCGTAGCTTGTGGCAAGAGGAGTGTGATAAGACACTGTTGGTGCATAACTCACTGTTGGAGCATATCCATGTCCCAGGGCATAACCACTGTACAACGGGGAGATAGCACCGGCGGTGGCGTAAGCCACCAGGGCAAATAGGACCGCCTGAAAATCAGAACAACCGAAATAATTTAATTACTCTGATAAAATAATGGTTTTCAAAAATTTCTGATTATTTTCCAGCTTTTTAATATTGTTTCTCCCCATTGCGGTCATAATCGGAATATTATAGTGAGGGAAAAATGACATTGCCGGAAATATATTCATATAAAAAATATCGAAAATCGAAAAAATATAAAAAAATATCAAGATATTTGCGAATTATGTCGGTTTTGAGGAATTGCTATAGAGTTCGAGGCAAATAAATTAATTACTAGTTGGTTTTAAATCTTTTCTTCTCAGGTAGAGAATATTAATAGAATCATTATCTGGGATGAGAATACAAATACTCATTTCATTGAGAGAAAGGAAGTATTGGAAAAGTCAATAATGAATAATGGATGGAAAGCAAATGAACTGTTTTGTCAATAATAACGCGAATATCAACAGAGACTTTGAGTTTCAGTTAAATGAATTATTTTTTAAACGAATGTCTGAGTTCTCGGATTTTATTCAAGAAGGTGTGTGTATATATCATATTTTGTCAAAAAAATTGAGTACCACGGAAAATTTAGTCCAGTGGCAAATTTAGAGTTTCAGTGTACCAAAGGAACGGATAAAAATGGATGGCTGAGTACTCACGAGCTTGAACATGTTGATAGATGTCTCGGATATCCAAGGAGTATCGTAGACTGACTAGATGATACCCCAGTGGAATCTTATATACCCCATCGTTTTCAGAGTCTAAAGAGAATGGACAAGGTGGATGACGAAGGCCTGCGAATTTGCAATAAAATAGAAAAGGAAAAATATTTTTCCTCCCGCCACATACCTGGGGAATTTGGTTCCAAGTCATGCTTGACGGATCTGCATGTCGTATTGTCGCATCAAGGGTGGGGCAGGTGAGATAGTGTTTTTCAAATGAAATAGCAATGGCAAACGCGTTCACCTCAGTATCCTCCCGTTGTTTAGTCCCACCAAGGATCGTTCGATGATCCAAGTCGGAGGTGGCTCATGAAGGACAAAGTCATTATCCCGTGAATTATATGTAAGAAAAATGTTTGTATAATATTGGCAATCTCTGAGAAAACGAGACTTCAAACGTCTATAGGAAAAAAAAGGAGATTTGCTAGACAGGGGGAGGGACTTGCACCTTGAGAACAACAGTGAGACTTTTCTGTCGTTGCGTTTTATAATTACCCGGCATGTCCAGCCAGTCAGGTGGTATGTTCTACCATGCGTAAAGAGACCTAGAGGACCGCGGGACACACCCGCGCGTCTTAACGAGGTCGAGGGGAAAAAATGAGATGGAATAAAAAGAAGAAAATCACCGGCAGAGGAAAATCTTCGGACTTGGATCTGTTTTTCTGGCGACTCACCCAGGATTATTGCGAAAGGGTTGATTATTTTTTGCGTGGGCGAAAAAAATTACCTTAGTCTAGTTTATTCGGGGAGCTGTCAATAGCTCTGGGGATTCGTTTATTTAGAAAAGAATAAATTAAATATTGAACGGTGAAATTTCGCAGGAAAAATAATTTACAATGAAAGACTCAATTTTTTATTGCTTAAGTTTTTTTAATGAATTTCTGGGAAACGGCTGATAACATTGAAGTGAACAATTGCGGTTTTTAAGTTTTATTATTATTTAATGTCTCATCAAGTTTTATGGCCGTGGAATAATTTTTCTAGGCTCTCAGTAAATTTTCGCAGAAATTTAGTTTTTGACCCGAGAAGTTTGAAGATTGGGCAACAATTGTCCGGTTTTTTCCAAAGTTTTATAAGTATTTCATAAGTTTATAAAAAATGTAGAATAATTATTACACGATCATTATATTTTGAGAATCATCAAATATAATGATAAAATGTGGAAACGATAGATTTCTTCGAATCAATCTGATTAACGTAACAATTTGTTATAAAACTCAGAGGACTGTGAATTTCGCTCGATTGTTCAATTGTAATGAATTTTGATTGTCGTCTAATCAAATTGGACAATTGAATTATACCGAAGTCTTCTCCTGAGTTATTGAATATTTTCACCTAGTTTTTAATAATAGATGGGAGACTCGTGGCTTCACAATGTCTGAATACATGATTACATAGAACTCTTGCAAACGCGTCACGCGAAACTCTCGACTTGGGAATGCAACTAATGGATAAACTCTTCTGCTATTGTAAACGTTTAACCACTAATTATCAACTGCTTCCTCAACACCCGTAATTATTGTTCTCCTCTTCGATGATACGAATTCCGGGGAATTCCATGGTTTTGAGGAGTGCATAATAAAATTACAAACTCGAGCACCTATTATCTGAAATTATTATATTATTTGCTGTGGCCTTGACAAGACGGAAAATAAATCCACTCGGTAGGAAGATTAATGTGATTTTATTTGGAATGAAACTTGAATTTCTCGAACAAAATCAAGCATTGAAGGTGAATAATCTGATGGCAGACTAGGAAAGTGGTAAAAAATTTTCAATTTCGATTGAATAAGTACAATTTAATTATCGCCCTCTCCCTCTTCCTCCTCATCGAATTCTCCGTCCTCCTCAGCAGCAGCTTCCTGGTATTGTTGATACTCCGAGACAAGATCATTCATGTTGCTCTCCGCTTCGGTGAATTCCATTTCATCCATACCCTCCCCCGTGTACCAATGAAGAAAAGCCTTTCTCCTGAACATAGCAGTGAATTGTTCAGAGACTCGTTTGAACAACTCCTGGATGGCCGTTGAATTACCGATGAATGTTGCTGACATCTTGAGACCCCTCGGTGGAATGTCACAGACTGCTGTCTTCACATTGCTGGGGATCCATTCAACGAAATAGCTTGAATTTTTATTCTGAATGTTGAGCATCTGCTCGTCAACCTCTTTCATGGACATTCGTCCACGAAAAACAGCAGCAACTGTCAGGTACTTTCCGTGCCTGGGATCGCAGGCAGCCATCATGTTCTTGGCATCAAACATCTGTTGCGTCAGTTCAGGAACTGTCAGGGCTCGATACTGCTGGGAGCCTCTTGACGTCAGTGGTGCAAAACCAGGAATGAAGAAGTGCAAACGTGGAAATGGCACCATGTTGACAGCAAGCTTCCTCAAGTCCGCGTTCAGTTGACCTGGAAATCTCAGGCATGTTGTCACACCACTGAGGGTAGCTGAGACCAAGTGATTCAGGTCACCGTACGTGGGGGTTGTGAGTTTCAGAGTGCGAAAGCAAATGTCGTAGAGAGCCTCATTGTCGATGCAGTAAGACTCATCTGTATTTTCAACTAGCTGATGTACCGAGAGGGTGCAATTATAGGGCTCGACCACTGTGTCCGATACCTACCACAAATTAATCGAATCAAGTTACTGCATTATTTTTTTCTATAGGATTTTCGTTCGAGAAAAAAAAAGATACCTTCGGCGATGGTACAACGCTGAAGGTCATCATAATTCTGTCGGGGTACTCTTCCCTGATTTTGGATATGAGGAGAGTACCCATTCCGGCACCAGTGCCACCACCGAGGGAGTGGGTCAATTGAAATCCCTGGAGGCAGTCACAGCTCTCGGCCTCTTTTCGCACAACATCGAGCACCGAATCCACGAGTTCCGCCCCCTCGGTGTAATGACCTTTGGCCCAGTTATTTCCAGCACCACTCTGGCCAAATACAAAGTTATCTGGACGAAATATCTGTCCAAATGGTCCTGAGCGTACAGCGTCCATCGTACCTGGCTCCAGATCAACCAGAATTGCTCTCGGCACGTATTTTCCACCGGTTGCCTCGTTGTAGTAAACGTTTATTCTCTCCAATTGGAGATCCGAGTCACCGTGGTAGCAACCCGTGGGGTCGATTCCATGCTCATCGGAAATAACTTCCCAAAACTATCCAGAAAAAAAAAAATTCTAATTAAATCTCCCCTCACTCTTTAGTCTTTATCTTAATTAGGAATCATTGTGCATCAGAAATTCAATCAAATCATCCCGATAAAATCAAAACCAATGACTCATCTTCTTCTCCGGCAAATTGATTAATTCAACTCGATAATTGTTTTGATAATTCGATAAATCGTTGTGGATTACCTTTGCCCCAATCTGATTGCCACACTGGCCCGCCTGCAGATGCACTATTTCACGCATTTTTTCACGATTTATCTACTCGACGTTCGAGTTTATTGTAGCTCCTGGGGGATAGGCTACAGAGTTATCCGATAATCTTCGTCAAACGAGGTCGAGACTGGAGGCAACGACACCGAACCGTGTGAAAAATCACGATTTTATGACAACTACACGCGATTGTTTCTGTTTTTAATCTCCAAGGCGACCAGAAGAAAATTTCACGATCGCTTTTTCGCTCGCACTTCTGTTTTTTTTTTTAAGACAAGAGAGGACGATTTTTCTTGGATGAATATTGATTTGATATAATGCAAAGAATGGGGAAATGAAAGTTGGATTTTGATTGGATTAGAATGCTTCCATCCGGAGGGAAAAAAAGAGGTGGTGAATTCGAAAATTTAGACAAAAAATAATAGTCTGATAGTAAAGGGGAAATATGTAATTTCATCTCGATTATTTCGTTGGTGGTCATCGCAATTTCGTTGACTCACTCTCAGAATTAATGACCCTGCGAAAGCAAGTTGAACGGACTGCTTCATTCAGCATAAGCTCACTTGTCATTCAACATGAATATAAACTACTTGTCGTGACTCTCACATAAATGCACCTTTGACGGTGTCCACCGATGACTCGCTCATTGCGCAATACTCCGGGATATTAACAGTCCGTGTAACTTTATTCCTTATAAATCATAAATCATTATCATTTATTCTGCTGTAACATTTTTTAATGAAAGTGTCATTCTTTTTCACTTATTCGCGGTTTATCTAAATAGGTCTGAATTTTTTCCACCTGACTATTCCACTCGTTTCGACTATTCAATCCTGTTGTTCTTTAATTTTATGCATTTTCAGAATTTCCCGATGTAATTATCGCAAGTGCAGTGAACTGCACATGAGATTGCAAATGAGATAGCGAATAATTACGGGAACGATTCTCGACTGAACAATGGGATGTTCATTTAATGAATAAGGTGATTCAAATTTTCCTAATCACTCGAACAGAGAATTGACCTCAATATGTTAATCATGAAAAATAAAATTAATAACAATTTAATGAATTCCGCAAATATTCGCCATTTCCTTCCCTCGACAATCGAGATTAAATTTCGTCGATTAAAAAAAATGTAAAAAATTGGGGACCAGATGAAAAAAAAGAATAAAAAATGCAATAAATTTTTAGGCTGAACAATAATCCATTTTATTGAATAAAAATCGAGGCAAAAATTTGATAAATTCTCCAGTGAAAGTTTGAATGTGAGATCAAGCGCTTGTGGCACCATCGCATAGCCAGTTGCTGGATCATTGATCTATCGATAAATTGCCCAGTTGGTAAATCAGTCCCTCGATCTCCAGCGAGTTGTCATTGGAAATCTTCTTAATCGTCATCCTCTCGATTACAGGATAATCCTCACGAAGCCGGAGTCGACTGGACAGTGGGGCAATTGGTTTTCCATAGGTGATTTTTAGCGACGTGCAGCAATGATGGGTGCAGCAAAGGGTGAATAGGCTGAGTATGCTGCAGGATAGGCGTACGGGGAGTAGGCCAGTGGTGCAGCAACTGCTGGTGCAGCAACTGCTGGAGCTGCTACGTAAGGAGCTGCATACGCATGATTTACTGAATGTGCATTGTAACTAGTTGCATATGTTCCTACTGTAAGTGCAGCAGGTACAGCTGCTGGAACCAGTGTACCGGCTGAGCAAACAGCCACGAAGGCGAAGAAGAGGATCTGTAATTATTTTAATTGTTTATTCATCATTTATTTCATTTTTATAAATAAAAACAGTCAATAAATAATCAATTACTATTTTTCCAGAGATTTATCGTTCAAATAATTTTTCATCTATCTATTTTTATCCTATTTACTGCCTCCAGAATAAATTCTATTTCGAGAAATCTCTAGTTTCTCATCTCTTGAAATTCTACTCCTGATTGAAATTAGAGAGTTCTCCCTTGAGACAGAAAAAATTGTCGCAATCGGAGATATAAGTGCCTCATTTATCCGAAAATCGAGATTACGAGTCATCAATTAAATAATTAGTTGAATGACTGTAATTATTGAATTGAATTTATTGAATTCAGAAAATTGTGGTATTCGTGAAAATCATGAATTTAATAGCAGAAACAAATCAATTCTTGATTGTTTCAAAGTTGATTTCAGAAGGGGGAATTTTTTTGTAGCTACTTACGAGGCACTTGGTCATCATTTTGATTTGAGGTGTTTGTTCTGTTTCACTGGGAAAACTGATGTTCAATGGGTATCGAGCATCGTCTTATATACCCACTTGTCTTTAGTCAGTCAGCCAACAAAGGAATTCAATCCCCCACCCTGGTGTAGACCTCTCCCTTGAGGAAAAGAGTTTGAGAATTACTAGACGGCCTCCTGGAGGTACCACCAGGCCACGCCCGATTGGCTACTCTTCGTCGAGGGGGAGTCATCGAAAGCCAGACAATCATTTTTGATTTTTCACTTCTCACCTTTTTTTTCACCAGACTCTCGTTGTTTTATTTAATGCGAAATCAGAGCACGTGACGTGAAGTTAAAGTCTCTTTGTCCCCTTCTCCACCCTTCAGCTGTACGCAATTAAATCCTTCAAGGATTTCACATCAGTCTGGAATGATGGAGCGCATTAACTCCAGCGATTTTATTTAAATTTTGGATTCACATTTGAAATTGAAATCGTTGGTTAATAGAAGAGCCATCGCTCAGTGAAATTAAATACATTCCGATCACTAATTATGCTGTTCACGTATTTTCAACCCGGATCTGGGTGAATTCTCACGAAAAATAAAAAATTTCACTTTTGGGAATTCATTTTACGGTTTTCGGGAATCAGTCCTGCAGTAAACTAACAATTCATCATCGAGAGTCTAGGCTGTTAATTTTTATTTGAAATTTTCGTCTGTCATCGGAATTTTCGATTACATTTCTTTGAATTTAATTTGAATGAAAAGCGATCACTGAATTCCATATTTATTCTGCAAATGCAGGAAACTCCTGATTTTTATGTTAAATGATAATTGAATCGTTAACAAATGCAATTTTCAATGGATGGAAAACTCAGGGAAATTATTGCTGGAATTTCGTCATTTCCATGGCAATTCAGTGTCATATGGGCCGAAAAATCGAGAACTACCAAAACATTAAAAAACATTAACTGATTCATCAGTGAACAATACTACAGAATTTTTATGTGACTTTCTCGTTGCCAACAATTTCAAGTATAATTATCCAGCAGTACAGAATCGATGGAAAAACCTGTGGAATTTTAATTTTCCATGCGCCCATTGCAAATACCATTAAATACACAATGCAAGAATGATGCGATCGGACGTAAGAGCCCCTTAATATTCCTCTCAACATCTGCCACATTGAGCCACTGACGATTGTGTCAATCAGAAAATTTTCATGTGCATGTCACGACTGTTTACCTCCATCGACTGCGAAGACACGACATCTACGCGTGCTTCATTTCGTAAACAATAGTTAAATCGTCGATGACTGCGTCATATCAACCCCGAAGAAGGTCGAGGGTCATACATCCGGTGGCTCCCATCTAGCATTGGACAATAAAATGACCTTTATGGGGTAAGAGACCTACAACCCCCCGACATCCAACAGGAAAGCGTGGAAAGGTCAGTGAAGGTGACACATTAATCTCCTAGAGTTGATAAATTCAGACCAGGGTGAATGGCATTTGAATTGAATTTACCCGGGTCTCAATGCTCTTGATGATTTTTACTCACAGCCCTCTTTCCCCTGTGCACGGGCACTCGAGCAGGATACACTTCAAGGTTCCAGAGTGTCTGGGTTTATCGTGAAAAACAAGAGGCAAAGCATGAACTAGTTCGTATTCCACATCGTAAACGATCTCATTTCTTGTTGAACGTTGAACACCCACTTGTAGGGGAATGTTGTGAAAAAATAATTTATTGGAATTCCTCTCCGGTAAATTTTCCACCGAGTCGTTTTTCCCTCTTCATCAAGTTTTTCCCTCTTCATCCAGTTTTTTTTTCAACTCTCAATCGCAATCTCTCAACAAGTTTTTCGGACATTGTATTAATGCATTAATAATCCAACAAGTCATTGGGATTTCAATCGAGAGGAGAGGAAGTGAAATGAGAAATAATCATCTGTGGGTAAAAAATTTATTTAATGAAGAAGGGATCGAGTTTCAGTGGCAAGGTGATTTATAGTTGTAGTATTGGAAATCATAAATTAAATCAGCCAAGGACTGCGGGTCCATAGGCGGCGGCGGCGTAATGGGCCAGTGGTGCACCCAAACTTCCGGCATAAGATGTTCCGAAGACTCCTGGAGCTGCTATGATCGGAGCTGAATAGGCTGCTGGAGCAATCCCTGCTGCAACTGCTGGAGCAGCAATGACTCGAGCTGCTGGAGCTATAACAGGTGCCGCTGGAGCAACAACTGGAGCTGCTGGAGCCGCAATAATGGGAGCCGCTGGAGCCGTGATAATCGGAGCTGCTGGAGCTGCGACAATCGGAGCTGCGAGAGCTCTGGTGTTTATATCAATCCTTGATGCAAATGGTGGAACATTCTGAGGAACTGCTCTTGCATATCCAATAGCTGCTGGAGCAATCACTGGAGCTGATGGAGCCACCACAGGAGCAGTTAGAACCGGAGCTGCTGGGACAATTCCTCCGAGTGTGACACCAAAAACTGCCACCAAAACCACGATTTTTGTCTGGAAGATAGAGCCAATTATATCAACATATGATATGATATAATTAATCCATTAATTGAGTAATTGTTTAATGATTATTTTATTCAGTTCTCGTTGTATTGAACGGAAAGATTGAAGGAAAAAAGATCATTTTGGGTGGATGAAATAGAAAATGGGTGAAGAAAATATCGAATTATTTTTTCAGTAGAGAAAAAATGAAACAGTCCGTCATAAATAAACGGTTTTGATTTTACCATCAAGTTGAATGCCATGATGCTTGAGTTATCCTCACTGATGCTCAAAAGCTACTGTGATATCATTCAATAGTCTCTCTTGACTTTTATACCATTGATTCACATGAAATACTTTCTTCCACGACGTGATTGTCCTCGCAATGGGACAATGAAACCGTTACGCAGTCGATGAAGCCTGGATTTCACGCATTTGACAGGCATTCTGGTAAACTTGAAACGACAATGTTATGTCATTCAATTAGTGAATTTTATGGTTTTAATCGATTTAATTAATATCTCCATTAATCGTGAAATTCGGCAGCCTCGGGGAGGTGCCGAAATGTAAGGGGTAAAGACGCAATGATTTATTCCATAAATTCTATAAGGTGGGCGTGAAAATTAGAGGAACAGCTCGAGCAAGAAATGATACGGATCTTCGATGAGGGAGTGAATAGCGGGAAAAATGCGAATCATCCTCTCGTGTGGATTCAACGGGGGTTTACTGGACAACTGTAGGAGCCACGAGACGGAGCACGTTCCTTGTTTTATGTAATGTCTAGGGTAAATCCAAGTGTTCGGAACATCTGGGATAGCCGCCCCCACGTGTAAAAAATATATAAAAAATATTTACGGTATCAGCAAATTTTATATAGTTTTCAGAAGAAGAAAGAGGAGTAGAATCTGCTGGGCGAATTAGGGGCTTAAGGCGCTTGCCTTTTTTCGGGTCTTTTGATCAATCAATCAGTGGTTTCGCCTATTTTCGCATTCGGTTTGAGAATAGAAGTCTCAGACGCGAGGAGAATGTAGAAATATTTATTTTTTCGTCCCAACCCTTGGCGTTTGATCTAGGATATTTTGGGGGAGGAAAGG
Source organism: Fopius arisanus (assembly GCF_000806365.1). Lineage (NCBI taxonomy): Eukaryota > Metazoa > Arthropoda > Insecta > Hymenoptera > Braconidae > Fopius > Fopius arisanus. Next base: position 452,091 of record NW_011887787.1, on the reverse strand, counting down.
GATTTTTTTACAGGATGGAATTCCCTCATCAGGTAATGATTGATTTCGATTGATTGATTTGGAATGTTTTTGGATCGCAGATGATAATCAAGTCATCAACGCCGGAAAATGGGGAAATGATTCTTTTTCGTCACATCCCGTAGGACTTTGGGGGAACGAAAGGGACTTTTTCAGAAGTAGAAGCAATAATCACTTAATGATTGATTCCGCCTTTTTTCGCATCGATGGCAATAACATACTCAACGCCGAAGAACCATGGGAATACATTTCTTTATGGCATCCCCAAGGCTCTAATCTCCAGTAGAATCTTCTGGGAAGTAAAGAGACTCTTTTTTAAATCAAATATTTCCAAAGACTACGACAATAAAATTTTCAACGCCGAAGAGAATATGAAAATAAATTTTTAAATGGTACGACATTTTCCAAAATGGAATTTCTCCACCAATAAATGATTGATTCCACATATTTTCACAAATTTTTCAGAGATGACGACAAACCCCTTAAAGCCGAAAGAAAAAATAAAAATAAAAAAACCAATTTGATTGCGATATAATTTCCAACGAAATTCCAAATATCAAGGTCTCAATGAAAAGAAATCACATAAAGTTGATCAATAGTTTTTATTACAACAACTCAATTCAATAATCTCGATAAAAATCTCGATGTCATGTTCATTTCAAGAGAAGTGGAGCAGCAGCGGGATAAGTCAATGGAGCACTGTAAGCAGCATAAGGGCTGTATGCATATGGACTGGAGACAACTGGAGCTGAATAAGCAAGTGGTGCAGCAACAGCACTGGGTACAGCAACTGGAGCAGTGTAAGCCAGAGGGGCTGCAGCAAAGGTGTTGTAATTCCTAGCAACAACTTGACTGCTCCTGGATGTGACGAATGGAGCTGGAGCGACTGCAACTGGTGCTGCAGCAACAATTGGTGCAGCAGGAACTATTCCAGCTGATGCCACAGCCAAAACAGCGCAGATGCACTAGAATAAAGAGCAGATAAATAAAACAAGTCCATTAAAATTATAATATTGATTCGATTGACCGATAGATTGAGCGCACTCACAGCTAATTTGAACATGTTGATTTCTTAGGGAATGTCTTTCTTCGGTGAGTGAAGAACGAGTGAAGAACACCGGATTGTTCCAACTATTTTATACCCAACCCGCCCCGCCATTGATATTGCATTCAAGGTGTCTTGAAGCGCAATCATACCTCATGAAATTACAAAACCCTGGGTATGTATTCTTGTCCAGTGTGACAATGTGAAAGTATCACGATATGTTCGGCTAAAATTGCATTCAAATTCATCCATCAAAGTACTTGTTGTCCCACTGGGCTTTCTTTCATACGAATTTTGTTTCAGTAGCTAAATGATAAAACGGTTCCAATCGACAAGTAGAATTTTAAAAAATTCTAGTATTTACATTTTTTATTTCGGTATAATATATTCCTCGAAAATTCAATTGGTAATGAAACATCACAATAAGTAATCACAATAAATATAAAATTGAGCAATTGCGATTAACCCATTTAATTACAAATTTAATTACAAAAAAGTCATTAGATATGTTTCGAGGCTTGAACCTATTCTATACATTATAATCTCGAGATTTGATTTCCATGATAAACTCATTATTAACAAAAATCGACTCAAACGGTTTAACAGCTTCGCTATTGATTTAATCGTTTGAGGAACCGAGAGTCATGGTATTGAATATAAAATCGATATTCTACGATGCGCCGTGAAATTTAATGAAATTCCATAGTGTATTGTATGCAGTATTCCACTCCACTGCGACAGAGTGAAATCTCACAATCTCTTCTTCTAAAAATGCATTGAAATAAATCGGCGCGCATCATTCGCTCCATTGGGATTTAATTCAAATTCTCTTTAGATAACGATAAGTACTCCAAATCTACATCACGGTCGATGAATTCCATATTTGGAGGAGTTTCCAGTTCTCGGTAGTAAATATATCGCAACTCCACGTGGAATTAAACGATGTGGGGGATGAGAAGCCCCTGGTGAGTTCTGGTAAATCTGCGGTCGACTACATTATTGTACTCATGCAATAGCTAATCCAATGCCCTGATATCAATCCCCATGCCTTTCTTCAGCTATTGTTCAACACTGTGACCTTGAATAGATAAACAGCTCCAATATGTGATCGTGGTTACCCTTCGGCATCCCATGACGATAACACAAAATTACGTAATTCGTGGTTGAGTTGTATAACCGTATTGGCAGTGATACGCGTGACAAGGTTACGCCAATCCACGAGGGAAATATATTATCCGAAGCATGAAAAATATCCCGAGGGACTCGCTGTACAGATGTTTCCAGGAGTATCGTATAAGTCATGCATTAATTAGCGTCGTTCAGGAAGTTTACAAAACAGGGGAGTTGAGAGGTACCTGGTGGAGTTGAAGAGCTTGTTAAAAAATTAATGAATGCCCATGGACAACCTGAGATACCTACCACATGCTGTACAAGTGTTCCCGGGAACTTGAAGAACAAAGAGACGCATTCTTCCCTCGTACCAACGTGGATGGGTGGTACCAACTGGTTTTCTTTCATCGTTCAGTTAAAAATCTCAGAGCGATCCTGGAGGGGTTGGCTATTTCGACTGGTATAAAATCCATGGCTTCTCTATCCTTCGTCACAGTTCTCCAGTCGACTCTTCTCCAAGACGATACACAGCCTCACATCTATCAACATGTTCAAACTTGTGAGTATAAATATATTTACCATTAAATGAATAAATAGAGTAGCAAAAGCTTATGATAAATATTTTTATGTTGTTCATGTACAAGAATTGTTCTTTAGTCTTGTTGGATGGTGATTGAATTTGTTTAGGCGTTTGACATTTAATTTTTTGAGATGAGATTTTTGAAAAGTTGTCGGGAGATCAAGGGAGTCATTAATTTTATTCATCTCCAGGGAGTTTTCCTCGCTATCTTGGCGGTGAGTGCTGCTGCACCTAATCCAGCACCAGCACCAGCACCAGGTGCTCTTCTGGCGACAGCCTACGCTCTTCCCGCTGCATATCCAGTGGCATCTAGCAGTCAATCTGTTGTCAGGAACTACAACACCCTCGCAGCTGCACCACTGGCCTACACAGCACCACTCGCCTACGCCTACGCACCAGCACCCACTTACTACGTCTAGAGTACATCTTGATGTCTCAATCATCAGTCAAATCATCACCGGACGCTAATCACTTTCATTCACAATTGTATTTTTCATCCTGGATTTGAAAAATTGGAAATCATGAAGCGGAATTCTGAGATTAAATCAATAAAATCTGCATTCGATTCCTCATAACTTTTTATTTGTTATTTCATTTCAAAAATAATCATGGAGAATCCATTCAGGATAATAATGAAACTCATTGATCACTGGCGTGAGTTGAATGAGAAAATAAGTGTCACTTGATATTCGAATGAGGAAATCGCTCGGACAGACGAGGATTTAAATTCCGATGGAGGAACTGATTTTTATGTCTAAAATCCACTTTCTTACCCAAAACGTCTATCAAGTCCTTGGAGATTCTCACCAGTGGTGGTTTAAAAAAAGCTCAGGATGATCGATGAATTACTAAATTATTTCTGAGGATGTCGATTATACCGCGAGCCGTGACCCTGACGCTGGTTTTTTTACGGGTTGTCATGGTTATTTAATTACTCCCTGTTCGATGGACCCTACATACTGTATACCTCTTCGAAAGCTTATTGAATAATTTCCAAATGGACATGTAAATCAGTTTATTTATTATTTTTTATTGATTTATCATGTATTTCTTTAAAAGATTCAAGTACGACGCAGAATTGGCAGATGGCGGATGGACTTTTTTTAAGAATCACTTCTCATTTTTTTTAAATAGGGTACATCATGGCGAGATCTGAATTCGAGAAGCGATAATTATTCCCGTTAATAACTCCACTTGATTGATTGTGATTGCATAAAATTTTTAAAAATTGAAAAATCCGCGCTCTGGCACCGCTAGATTTCCGCGGGCTGTTCGATCTTTCTGATTAAAAAGTGAAAGAAAAAGTTATAAAATTTCACAGCGCATCATCCATTCCTCAAGTGAGTTGATGTGTTTTATACGATCCGATTGAATTTTCATGAATTTATTGAATTTATTGAATTTGTTTTTCTTCACGTAATACCGCATTCTGAGATTCATAATTATAATCAATTATCGAATCTCCATACTCGACTAACGTAGTCTTTTTATAGATCATTTTGAAGATGTCAACGAGATCTTTAAAATAGTGTCTCATCCCCCTCATTTCCTCCCCTCAATCACTAGTTATTGGTAATTACGCGTTGAATATTAATATAATCGAAAAAAAACGCGACTCCCAGACATGGGATTCCTCCCCCCGATATCTGCCTGTTGTTCAGCAACTGGTGACCTCCCGGCAACCCTCTGAAGTCCTCAAACGATATATTTTTTTCGGATAAAAGGGTTGCCACAAAAAAGCCCATTTCACCACCGGCGAAAAAGCTCGACTGAATGATAACATTTTCACCACTCGACCTTTACCCCTAGAAGTTTCATTTCTGCTGTCTGATCGCCAGTTCTGGTCTGCCACATGATGCCAACTTTTTAATTGAATTTTCAAAGTGCACATCGGCGAGGATTGGATACAAAGGGGAGGAAAAGAGGGGAAAAGGGGGGGTAAAAGGGGCGGAAAAGGGGGGAAAAAGGGGGGAAAAAGGGAAAGGGATGGTGGAAGAAAAATTGAGACGGGTATTCAGTGCATTGACGTCACTTTGCGAGAAATATCGTGCGGCTGCGGCATACCATCACAAAGGAGAGAGGGCACATAATTTTCCGAGAGGGTTGCCAGAGAGTGGGACTCTATAACTGGCCATCGGTCGTCGACACATACCAGGTGAAGGACTTAGCGGACCTTGAAGTGCCGCCGTCAGCCAATGTGCTCGAGTTCCCGCCAAGTGAAACATACAAATATTTTCTTTTTCTTCATCATCTCCTTTGTCTAAGTTCAAGTTCACTCGCACGTGCAAACATAGGAAGTTGAGAGAATTTTTATTTTTTCGCTGTTTGTTTAGAAGTTTTTGGTGTCTCACGGGGGCTTTTCGATGCGTCGTCACCACCTACGTCGAATTCGATATCGAGGACACCTGTTCACATCCGGCTGTCAGTCATCTGGTTCACGTTTTTTTTTTTCGGCTGGAGTGATTGGTCGAAACGATCGATAAATGAAAAAACAACATTTCATGGACAATCGAGAAGGGATTTCGTAGAAGAGTGACCGAATCGATTTTTCATTAGGGAAGAATCGGTTAATATCAGGTTTTAGATAGTCAAAGTGAGTTTTCAAATTGATTTTTCTCATTTTTTTCGACGACCGATACAAATGATCAGCGTGATATTTGTATTGATAGAAATAGCCTGGAGGTACTGAAGGCGTCTGCCGTCTATCTTTCCAGGCAGACATTTTTTTCAACACTTGGCGAATCCAAAAGGCCTGATAAACCCGCGATGATTGATGAGCCCCGACCCCGGAGATGCCCCATGAATCTATAATCTAACAAAGAAATATCGATTTTCAGTCGACAAAGGCGGTCCCGACGTCAATGCATGAAAAATCTATAAATTGCAATGATGATTTGCTTTTATTTCTCGTAAAACTCGAGCAAAGAAATCCCACCAAGCACGTCTGGATCACAAGGTATAAATGTCCTTGATGTGCATCGTTCTCTGGGCGAGACCGCCTCATTTCTCCTACCTCTCCAGACCAGAAACGTGCGCTACACTTTTTATTCTTATAAATTGTTTTTTTTTTTGTTATGCCAAAGTAACGAGTGGTCGACTAGTGGTCGAGGAGACTCTCCCCAGAATCAGTAGGAAAAACAAAAAATTCCAAAATAAATGTGTGTGTGCTTGTCGGAGCTAGCCAACCCTACTCCTTGGATTTTACGTGAGAGAACTGAGGAAGATCCTCGCTCTTCTAGTATATAAAGACCGAGGGAACCTCCAATTGGCACGCATTACCTGATCGTCAGACAGTAAAGCCATTCTCAATCAACATGTTCAAACTGGTGAGTGATTGCTGCATTACACTGAGAATAGAATAATTTCATCATTTATTATTATCTCAAGTCTAATATCTTCAAGACATCTCCATTAGTTTTCAATTACGACAACAATCTCGCTCTTAAAGACGATCAATTATAGTTTTGACTGACTTGAATTCTCCCGGAATTCAATTCCAAAAATCTGGGAAATTTTTCAAATAAAAATATTCGAGATCGATAACTATTGGAGACCACCCAACGCCGTATCAATAATCATCCTCGAGAGGAGCATGATCCTGATAATAAAAACCTAATTCAAAATGGAGATAGTTCTGTCAAGCAAATGAATATTTAACAAAAATATTTTTTCCCATTATATTATCGCCATTTTCAAATTCGTTCAAAGCCCATTAATTAATTTTAATTAAATATCATTAAGATAATGACAAGTTGATAGTTATCCTCGATTCGGAGAGTCCACTGCTCTAATCTGTTTTTATTAATGATAATGATTAACTGGTGATAATGACTCGATTGATTATTCCAAAAAAATCTAGTTTGTGTTCGCTGCCATCCTGGCCTTCGCCGCCGCTGCCCCAGGTTACGTAGCTCCGCTGGTGTCAGCGTATTCTGCACCACTCTATTCAGGATCTCCATTAGCCTACAGTGCCTACAGCTCCTACAACGCACCTTACTACGGATACGCAGCATCCTACGGTCTCCCCTACGCATACGCTGCTAAACCAGCATACTACATTTGAAATCCTCCACGACATAAAAAATCATCTGATCCTCAGAGACCTGCACCTTCCGTATTTTTCGATCTCCACCCACCCCACACCACATCTATTCCAACAGAAAAGTATTTGTGTACTTAAAAAAATCATGTGGATTGTCTCCGCATTCATTCATGTTCGTCACCTGAAATTATCGATTAAACTGCTTTCACCGTATCTGTCTGTCTATTCTTTATTGATTGTTGATTTGTTTATTGATTCTTTAGGATTAGTTATTATTTTATAATTATTATACTGGTAATAGTGCCTGGAGAGAATTTTTCTGGAAACTTTAATTAATCACTCATTTAATACCATAACTAACGCGATTGAAGAATATTATTTAGTCGGGCCTAATTGGGTGGTGTACCTTCAGGAGAGAAGAGAAAGGGGAGGGAAGATTCTGGGCATTATTTTTTATTCCATTTTATTGGAGAGGGAGAAGGGTTTTTCAGTGATGATTTTACAACGCAAATTCAGAGTAATAATAATTTATTGCATATTTGAGCTGCAGTTACATTTTAGAAATAACAAGGGTAATCTAGAAAATAGGTGTGTGGATGATGGGAGAGGAGTGAAGTGTCTTGACGACTGGAGTGGCGTAGGGTGATATTAGGGATGGAGCAGAATAGCTTGACAGCAGGGGTGAGGAATAGCTGGAAACCAAGGGTGAGGGGTAGTTGGATATCAAGGGTGAAGAGTAGCTCGATATCAATGGTGAGGAATAACTCGCAACTGCTGGATGACCACCGGCCTTGATCAATTGGGAAGAGTAACTGGCAACTGCTGGATGACGAACGGTCTTGACCAACGGTGAAGAGTAACTCGTGATTAAAGGTGCTGGAATTGTTTTAACAACTGGTGCTGAGTAACCCGTGATGAGTGGTGAGGAGTACGCGTTGATAATCTCACCAGTGACCACTGGAGCTGGATGTTCACCAGTGAGATAGCCGGGTTTTGGTGCTGCCAAGGCACAACCAATGACAACGGCCAGAATCATCTGCAAGCGATATCCCAAAAGATTAGTTTAAAAAAATATGACACAAGTATTTAGAATTTTTATCGGTAAATATCGGTAAAACATAAATATCGAATTTAAAGACGATTGGTTGATAATTAAATAGTCGATAGTAATTGCAGGACTTACCAGGGTATTCATTATTGGTTGATTGGTTTCCCGAATCTTGGAGTTGCTGTTAAGTTCAATGGGCAACTGGTACTATTTTCGGAGGAATGCCGATCTTTTATACCTACGTTAAACCCAACCGGATGGATCCTGCTTACGTCAGAGACGAATAATATTTTTTCATTAATACAAAGGTACTCAAGGACTGAGCAAATTATCATACCTTATAGATCGAGAGGAACTCCATGAGGTGTCGCCTGCTGAAATAGAAAGGTCAGTCAGCTGCTCGCGACATTACCAATTAAACATCCCGAAAACTGGTTCATCGAGTCGTGGTAATTTTGGGGGTAACCAGTCCAGTTAAGATTTATTGGATCCCCGACAAGTTCGTTGATGAACCTAGACTGAATTTTAATCATCACAATCATGCTGCAGTTAAATTTTGCCCAGCGCATTCGTGAAATATTCCAATGATGAAATCTATCCGCAAATTGTGTGTAAATTCGATGCAACGAGAATAGTAATGCCAATGGACATGGATGAATAATAATGAGTAACCGCGTAATAGCTGGCACATTCCAATTTTTATTTATAATTCGTTGTAATGGCTTTCTCGTTTAAATATATAAATCTATATCAATTTATCCTTGAAGAATATGTGATTTTTGGAGGATCGTCTTGACGAGCTCGGGGTTTTGGGAAAGCTCTTCAGATTAATCGGGTCTCTCCATTAATATTAACAACCACGATTGATAGGTTTGAGATTTGATCTGTATTTAATGGTACCATCGAAAGAATTATATTGCAGGGCTTAATGAGCGTAATACACGCCATAATCCACTCCGAAACTCATCTGGTTGTTAAAGCCCTCTCTACGTTATTACAATTAATCCTTCCACTTTGCAATAAAAAATTGGGCAATAGAGTAAATATCAATATTTATTGGATGATTCTTTTCAATTATCGTCGATTTCGATACGAATATCTAGAACAAAAGGATCCCTCAACTAATTACCCTGTGATAATCCTCTAATGAAATTCTGTAAGAGCAGTAATTGACGCGATTTGACGCACGGACAATTTTAAATAGCCACCGAAGAATGCAATTATTGCACAGATAATTCCTCTCTGTCATTATCACCAACGCAATGCAGGTGTGGTTATTAAATCTATTGTTGGCCCCTCGTTCAGAATTACTCTGACATCGCAATTATCGCCGATCGATTACTCGCATTACATACGACTAATGCACAGTGAAATGGAAAAAAAAAATGGGGGAATATTTCAATTGCGATATTGCGGGATTATTCCGGGGTTTTTCGGTGAAGAGGATGAAATGGAAAAAAAATTAGAGCCTCTAACAATTTTTTTCATTATTCAATGACTTGTCTGAGAGATGATTAATTATTTATATGAGATTAATTGTTTGTAGGAGTGTGTATTATTATTAATTTTTGTGTCGGTGGATAAAAGTTGCGTGCAATTGAAATTCTGCGGCTGGCATAACCGATCGATGTTGAAAGTTGCCCGAAATTTAAAGGGAATAACAATTGGATTCCTTTCACTCATTCAGGAATGATTTGGATCCGATGAGGAATCATATCAAAGTCCACTCTTTTCCTCCGGTCATTGATTACAAGGATAATGGTTCGGGGACCTTCACAGCAACGGAAATCGTAAAAAATTCGATTACAGTCAAATGCACTCGCTGGGCGTGTATCACCGGACCCATTAACTTCCTTGATGACATTAAATTGCAACCCTATAATTTACGACGCTAAGGATCTTTCGTTCAAAATTGAAATGGTGATTGCAATGCGAAAATCATCCGTTATTTCAAGTACTATATTACCTTTCACCTTTACCTCAGACTCTGACCTTGCACAGAAAAAGTTATGGCGTTAACGTGACTGTTAACATTCCCCTGGAAAGCTATCCCAAGAAAAAAAAGATAAATTTTATTTACATAATTTTTTATCTCCTGAATTTTCAGTTTACATTTGCATAATCCAATACTTTATAAATATAAAAATAATATTTAATAATATTTAATAATATTTAATAATATTTATTTTAATAATATTTAATAAATATTAAATTAATATCAATTTTAGAGCGAATTAAAAAATCATCAAATCTCAATAAAACTCGAGTTCTTGTAGTATGTCCCATATATTTATGTACTTGACCATCGGGAATGTGAAATCATACATGATTGCGTTTAATATTTAGATTGACCCTCGCAATCCCACAGATTCCCATGCACAACAGTTGTGAACATGTGCCATTACTAGAAATACTCATAACACATGGGGATGTTTGTTAATCCTCAACTATTTCTTCTCAGGATCTAAAATCGTCATGCAATAATTACAGCCTCTGTACAACGTGATGATATCCACATTTAATTGAAATATCGAAGGGGTGCAAAGTTTCCTCTGTACTCGCTGCATTTCTCAGTACTAGATATTGCGCACTTTGCACTCGTATTTTACGGTACGAGAACGAACGCGCACTACAGCGCGCTGTAATTATAAAAATCGTGATTAAAAATTGTTAATTTAAGTGAGTTTCAAATTCAAATTAGCCGCCTCAAACGACTGAACCAATGAGAAATAAGCGTGACAGAGTTTCGAGATATCGATAGTCTCGATGTTTATCCTTTTTAGAATAGGACTTTTTAGAATAGGATATGGTAAAAGAAAAATAATATATAAAACTTTTCCAAACTTATAGTAACTCTTGTGATTATATGACGGAACATCCAGCTCCTACGCACTTCAACTTTGCAATGCTCTTCAAGTGAACAATGCATCAACAAAACTTTGTTTATCATTCAGAAAAGCTCGACTGAATTCCTGTGAACAAAACTCTCTAGCGCAATTGAAGTAAGAATTCGCTGTTATTGAATATTCCAGTGTTGTGACACTCGTGCAATTTAAACTCTCAGAGAGATTTTCAAAGGATTTTCACACATCAGGAGCTGATCAATGCGAACTGGACATGTCATCTGCGCCACTCAAACCTTCTATCCCATATTGCATAATTACATTTAGATATTTCATTTCATTTACGTAAATGGCATGTAATCCTGTCCACCGGTTCTCATCCAATTGTTATGTAAATCGATTTTTCATTTTCTGTTATCCCTATTTGTGGTATTAATTGCATTACTCAGGGGTTGGGGTCATTGCATAGTTCATTATCTGTAGAGTATAACAAAATATCACCCGGATGTTGATTGTCATTAATTCCACGTGGAGTTTTTGTCGCGCGTGTTAAAAACCAGAACTGATTTTCATTTGAAATAATTGATTCCTTTTCAATTCCAATTACTTTTCTCCGAGCGTGACAAAACGTAAGTATTACAGATTTAAATTGCTCTCGTGAGAAATGAGTGCCGATAGCTCCACGTGCCAAGAACTTTTGACTTTGATTATTTCTATTGGATATGGGAGATATAAATAATACTATAAAGCCGTGGATTAAACTTAAATTCTTTATTCTTAATAATGGCACGAGGAAGAAACGTCTGTACTCTACGGAAATCTCCAGGAGACTAAAAACTAGTCACAAAGATGAGAAACAAATTCGTCACCTAATGAATGAACCCTCTGTTCTTTCTTCCGCAGAAATCATTGTTAATGTTTATGTAGCCTCTCAAGTGACTTTCAGTCAACATCCATATCGATTCATTTCTGTAACAGTCACTTAAAGAATAAACTAAACTCAATAATCCAACAATTTCATTTGGATGGGGTGAAAAAAAATTAATTCCCGACACCTCGGAAATCAAACTAAAGAGTGATGACGAATCACGGTGTATTTTTTAGTAATAAATTGGACAGACTAATGTAATCTCCCTTTTGATGCTTTATATTATTTGAGTCCTTTCAGTAAATGAGTTCAAAGACATTCGTCGGGGGCTGAAGGACCCAGGTCGTTACCATCGACGAATGCCAACAAAGAGTCATTAACTGTCGCCGAGGCTATATTGACAGGTGTGTCAAGTCAATTATCCCGAAAAGAGAAAAGAAAAGATTGGATGCTTGATTCTGAACCATTCGGCCAATTTTTCGCCTTCAAATCTCAAGTCCCTGTCCAGAACGAGAAAAAAGTCTTGACTTGAATATTCAGAAATTAATTCCCGATAGTCTAACGCGTCTGAACAATTCTCTGGGTAATTGATATAAAATAAATGAAGATGTCTCGCAATTCTCTCTTGTTTACCACTTGTTAACTTTTATTTTCTGATTATTTATTTGTTTTTTGGTTATTTATTGATTGTTTTTAGCGCATGTTTGTTTCTGGGCTGCGGGAAGACTGAGGAAAAATTGAAAAAGATTAATTTTTCATGAATGGATACAAAGGAATGGGGAAATTCGCCTTTCCGAATTCTTCTTCAAAGTTGAACTCTTTTTAATAGCCAATGCCCAGTAGATCGGATTAATTTTATTTCGAATTTTTTCCGCGAACGGCCGCTGATATTTTCGTAATTCATTCTGATCTCAACTTCTCTTCGAGAGCACTTATCCTAGGTCGTCTAACGATGATTTGAGAGAATCATAGTAGAATGCTTGATGAACTACTTAGTGGTATTACGTTCATGGAAAATGACCTCGAATATTGTATTTCACAGTGTACAATTTTCGTTGATCAGGCATTCAAGAGTCATTCCCATTCGAATAACAGCCAGACTGAGAAAAATAAACATGTTTTTCTTTTTGTTATGATACTAACCTCAGGCAATCACAATTCTTGGCGCAGGTAGGGTATGTATCGGATAATCGCGACCTCTGCACCCCTCAACTACCCAAAATCATCCCAGGAGGAGTCCATTTTTGTCACTAATTATTTTAATGCCATGAAATTCTTGTCGAGAATTTCCCCGTCTTTTACCTTGAATTTCTCATGATTGGTTTACTCCATACAAGTGTAGGATATGAATTTATTATCCTAGAAGGAGAAAAAAAAATTGGCGAATAAATGCGTTTTCAAAGTGAATTGTCAGTGGAAATTCTTCAATTTGCATTTTCTGTCTCGCGAAGTTTTCAGGTCGGCGAACTCGAGTACTCGAGCTAATTTAGGCACTGCCCACCGTCAGGTCAATATCAATTACTCAGTAGGTTTGATATTTCCGTGCGGATATATTTATTCTTGATCGGATATGTGACGCAGTCACGAAATTCGATGACCCCAAGTTATTCATAAATTACCTACGTGAGTGGCTGGGAGACTTCCAGTTTTTATTTCATGCCTTACTGCACAATTACATCTGGTGTACCGTTTTTTTCCTCAATCTTGGGTTTTTCCGTTGAAAAGTTTCCACATTTTTTTATCATTGAAACAGAAAGCTTCAGGGGAGTTCTACGGACTTTACAGGACGAGGATTATGCCGCGAGGAGTAACCAGAGTTTCCGGAGCGGAAGAACATTTTTTAACTCCTAATTAACATAAAAAAAAAGTACAAAAAATTGATCTAAATCATTATTACTACTCCCATTAATTACCAGTTATTTCTATCATTATATAAAAACAAAAAAAATATATAAAAAAGTATTTATATAAATTTATCAAATATATATCGATCAATTAATTCATGAAATCAATCAAGAAATAAACGAAACCATTAGAATATTAAATAAAAAAATGTATTCCCATGCAGAGAGAAAAAAGTGTGATTTTGCGGTACATCTGTTCTTTTAAAAAAAGATCGGACTGGTGGAAACCAAATATATTTGACAAAAGAATTGTTTTTCCTCAATATGAAAAATAAATAACAATATATATAAAATACATACATTAAACATATATTAAATAATAATATACAGTGACAAGAATATATTTACGAATATATTTGCAATAGATAGCTATTGTGAGGAGACGTGGACTTTTCACGTGGACAGATTCCGCGCAGGCGTGCATCCCAGCAAGTAGATATAAGACCGGTGACACAACCCCCTTTGACTTCAGTGCGAAACTGATAACTGAGGCTGTAACAACTGCAGTTTATCAATTCGAAACAGTGATTGAAATAAACTCCAACCACGCAAACCTGAAGTAACTGAAGTGTCAGTGAACACTACTTGTGCAACTCATTATAAAATAATCAAAATAAAGAATTAAAAGAATAGATAAATAAATTGACCATTATAAGTGCGATAAGTCGATAAAATCAATTTGATAATCGCAGCGATCGGTGAAGTACTTTAAAAATACTTTCGAATAAATAGAGGATGATGGAAGACACGATGAGACTGACGGACTCATCTCTCTACCAGACAGACGAGTGCAGCACAGACAGTGGATGCAGCAGTGGAGGCTCCACAGGAAGTGCTGAACGCCTATCGAAGACCCGGAGTCACGACAGGAGCACCTCAAAAAGCCGCTGTTTTCATCGCTTCCGTCACCACGAGACATCGGCAATGAGATCGCAGGAGCGTTTGTCGAGATCGAGTATCAACAGCCAGAGTGGTAGATCTAATAACAAATCGTCGAGGTCCTGGAGTCCCAGTGATAATCGCAATCACTCGAGGGAATCACCCTCTCACTCGCTGAGTCCATCAGACGGACAGAGCACAGACAGTGATTCATCCAAGAGGATCTCCAAAGCTGACATCCTCACGAGGGCACTGCACTGCCTCAAGATCGGAGTCTTTGAGAATAATGGGAAGGAGAAGAAGCTGACGAAGAAGAGTCCCAAGAGGATTCTGAGGGAACCCGTCTCTTATACATACGTGAGGGGATTGTCCGGCCTGCCAACGCAGAGAGTGCCACGAAATGCTAGTCAATGTAATTCACCGTGCCCATGTCATGATATGAGACTCTACCGCAAAAATATTGATCGCAGATAAATGTGATGGGTTACAATGAATCGTGTCATGTGGCCAGAACCAATAATTTTTTTTTCGTCTCGTTACATTTTAATTTATCTCGATAATTCAGTTGATCCTTCATATTCTATTGATTGGATAATTCCGTTGATAATGTTAAATATTTAACTTATGCTGTTATTTTAGATTTTATTTTGTGATTCCAACGAATGACTGAGATTCATTATTATTATGTGATGAGAACACCGAGGGGTAGTTTCTAATTGACGAGTGATAAAATCTCGAAATATCGTGTCTAACGTATCGGGATCAGATCTAATTGAAGTCTTAGGGACTTGTCCGAAATCTCGCGACGTTATTATGGATAAATTTGCGAATTTAAAATGATAGGTAATCTCCTAGGGATAAGATTTTCCCTTTTTACACAGTATATGAATTGAGATGATTGATAAAAATATTCCCGACTCTTTCGATGCAAGTACTTAAGGTAACGCAGGAGCTTAAAAATCGTATTCAATTAAAATTTTCTATAGCCCCAACTGTGGCTGTAATTACCACGATGAGAATTAAAAAATTGCTCACTTTTATATGAACGAAGAAGATAAAAGTTAGAATGAGAAAAGTGAATCGTAGATAAGATAAAACTTCCTCGTTTTTCATTTAAATTTCACAATGCACTTAATCGATGATTAACGATATTCACAAAAAAGATCAATAATTTGTATTGAATAACAGTTTTAATCCCAATGGAAGGTAGAATTTTCAAAATTTTATTAATGAGTAAGTAACGTGTCATATCAAGTCAATTACGACGAAATTTAGTTGTCACATTGAGAGGCTAAAATATCATTTTCGCCCGAGACACTATGTACGAAAAAAGATCCATTAAAATTCGATCGAGTCGGGGAAAAATTAGACTCCTCGAAACAAGGAGATGAATAAGATTAAATTACGATAATTAAGATATACTAGGATCAAATATTGAAATGATCATTGAAATTGCATTTGAAGATGAGAAAATAATGATTTATCCAGCGATGAGGTAATTGTTTTGTAAAGAATTCCAATTGATTTTAATTAATTGCTATTAATCTTTCTCAGAGCAGAAAGACTGGTGCGATATCCACTCTAGTGCCTTGTAGATACACTTCCCTCTTCCCTTCCCTACCCCCTCCGTGTGACTGATGTTATTATTATAAGATTTGAAGACCATTAAATCATGAAAAATCATACGTGAGACAATGACAATGCGAATGAGATGAACATTTCACTGAAATGTGAGTGTTTTGTATACCAACTCTATGTAGACGTAATCTACGTTCTAATAAACGTTTTTCATGATATACATATCTCCGAAGAGTTTATTTAATTAATTTTTTTATTCACCTTTTC
Source organism: Fopius arisanus (assembly GCF_000806365.1). Lineage (NCBI taxonomy): Eukaryota > Metazoa > Arthropoda > Insecta > Hymenoptera > Braconidae > Fopius > Fopius arisanus. The sequence goes on along the minus strand of NW_011887787.1, from coordinate 435,909 downwards.
TCCCTCTCTCAATTATTGTTTAAATCCATTTTTTCATATTGCAAGAACTTGAGTCATGAAATTATAAAAATAAATTGGAAATATTTATTTTATTTGTGCCACGAATATTCCTCAGCGGTACCAGATGGCCATTTTTTCCAATAATTTTATTTGAGTTTAAAGGATATATTAATTAATTCAATAATATAAAATAATATTATGAGTGGGTTATAAAAAATCATATTTCAAAATCATATACTAATTATTTCCCCCCAAAAGTTTTTGGATTGTTAATTACTGGAGTGAGACCTACACATTCCACTCCAGAATTTCTTGAACAATAATACGAATAAATAAAAATTAATAATGAAATTATTCTGGGGATGACCCTTTATTTTTTACACTGAGAAAAAAAATCTTTAGTCAAATATATTTTTTTGTGGTGAAATATATTGAAAAAATAATTTTTATTTCTCAGTGCAGTTATTTGTCAGTGGACTGGTTATTGTGGTTGATTTTTGTGGAATGAGGATGATTGCTGTCCACCTCTCGACCCCATTGAGGATCCAACAGCAAGGTTGGAGGAGGAAGTGGGTGATTGTAGGGGTGGTGTTGGCAAAAGCCAACCCTGAGAGCAAAGGGACATCGACCTCGGAGTACCTCTGACCCGATTACGAGCCACCGTCAGACCCACCTCTCTCTGTCCATGAGCATCACACCCTGCAGTTGGATGACGTCACGGTATTGGTCTACTCTGCTCTATTAAGGTTCCAAGCCCTTTTCCCTAAAAATCACTTTTTTTTTTAATTTTTTCTTCCAATTATCAATGGGATTAACACGAAAAAATTGAAACTTTTTTACTCAAATTTTTCTGCGTCCTCAGCAAGCCTCACCAAAAATTTGAAAATAATTCATTCACGACTACAAAAATTTCTGAGTCCTTGAATAATTATAAAACCTAAACGGTATATTTTTAGTCGTTAATCTGACACAGGGTTTTCCAAAAATTTACAAACAGGAAAAATGACAAGATATCGGCAATAACTCCTTAATGACTCAAAAATTTCCATAGTCGTGCGTTTATTTCTCGAATTTTCAATAAAATCACGGGAATTTTACCAAAAGTTTACTGAGAAAGTAGGAAAATGTCCAGGTTAATTTTATCAACCGTTTTGCAGAAATTTGTAAAAAAAAAAAATTGAAAAATGAGAGGATATCAGAAAGATCTCCTCAAATGGATTTACCTCGGAAAAACCTTTCAAGATATCCAAATTTTCCAATTTCCATTTTTTAACCTCCAGTATCAATTATCCGCGGTGGACGTGAACTACTCCACGACGCGGTTGATTTGAAATAGAATATTCATGGATTCTCAATATTTCAATAGATTCATTGAGGAATGGAGGACAAATATAAGGACATTGTATTCCATATCTGTCCTTCTTGGCAGTACCTCAACTCCTGATGCACTGATATTGCGGAATTTTAAAAATAGATCATGCGGAAAATTTCTGTCGCGTAAACAAAAATCCGTTCAGTTATGCTGTACACGTAGTGTTACCATTGATACGAGAGTACATCCAGGAGAATCCTTGGCCGAGTTTTGCCAACCTTACCCGGACGGAAAGCTCTGTGCAAGTTTGATTGAAATTCCCTTGGGATAGGTGGCCTTGATAGCCTCACTGAACCCATAATCAGGAAAATTCCACACTTTTTCCATTGTGTAATTTACATTCACTGTTTGTCGCCAAGCCAAATGCTTTAACATATTTCTCGCGTTCATTGGTTCACTCCCTGCTATTCTCCCTATTATTCTTGTAGAATAATAGTGAGTATTACGACTCTATTATTGTATCAGCTATTGACGGAATTATAAGGATAAGGAGAGCACATCCCCGTGGTTACACAAGGCTATCCAACAGAATTCTATTTCTACGTGTGCCCCTAAACCTGTTAAATATTATAACCATCCCCATTTTCGTAATTAACATTAAACGTTAACATTAAACAGCTGCAATCTTCCTGGTGTAATAATATACTGAATAATAATGGCATAAACAAATTGTTTTTTCACTCCTGATGCTGAATTTTTGGGGGGGACAAATTACTTTTACTAAAATCCCATTTTTTTCGGCAACTGATAATTGACTTTACATACTTTCGGGGTCTAGACCATGAGAAAAACGTCAGTGACTTAAAGAGGACAAGATCAAACTTTTTTTGGGTCTAGAGGAGCTATTCCTCCGCACACAAAATCCAACGAAAATAAAGATAAGAATAAATTAATTAACTTATACGTTTGATGGCTCACTAATGACTGTCATCTCGCAGACGACTAAATCAATTCCTAAATTTAAATTCTAAATCTAAATCCACTAAATCAATTCCAATACAAATATTTAATCCGCCTATCTATCTCTTTCTTGTCGATGAATAATATTATAATAATATAATATTCAACTGGGACATTTTGATCAGGATATTTTTCCCCGGGTGAATAACTCTTTAATAATACATAATAAATTAAAAATATATATAAATATATATAATATATAATATATATAATAAAATATAAATATATATAATAACTAAAATATATATAAAATAAATTTAGATTAAAAATCTGTAATAAAAAAAGGGAAATGCTGGAAATAATTGAAATAATTTAAATAATGGAAGCAATGAAGAGAATAATAATGAAAATAATAATTGAAAATCCAATTCATCAGTAAAAAACAAAAAAAATGCTTCCATTCGGAAGCAAAAATGTTCTGATCTAAGATTTTGGGGAGAGAAGACTTTCTGAATTGAAACCCTTGAAAAAATGGAGTATACCTCCGCTGTAGTGATCAATTAATTGAGATTGTAAATTTTTTTAGTAGCAGATGGAGCAGATGTACTTGAATGACAAAAGTATAGGAAACGTGACCGGTCGACACAGAGACTGATTTCTCGGTGGTATATGGCTATGGTGGGGCCAAGGCATGACCCGTTTACCGGCTTTTGCACTCAATGACGTCATGAGCTTCATTCACTATAACCCCCCGAGAGTGGCCTAGTTTCCACCCCGAGCCTCCAACCCCCATGAAATATCATAGTTCATTGAGAGGACCTCCTCTTTTTACTAAATAACGCCACGTGACAGGAAAATACATGACACAGTGTTGAGTTTATATTTTATTTATATAGTTATATATTTTATTTATGGTTTTCTATATTTGCCCTCAAATCCATGACAAGACTTCGATCAAAAAGTAATCCTTTTTGCGATTCGCTACCCCTAATGAAGGACGCCTGATGTAAAACTTTTGATTTTTTTTTTTTATATTTCGATAGATGTGCAGAAAAAAAAACGATAATTTAAAATGTGTATTTAAGATCGTTTTCAACATTCGAGTTTTCAACATCAACATTAATATTTATTGCGATGGGATTAATCATTTTGTCTTTAAACTAAATATTTAACTAACAACTTAATTTAACTAATATTTTTACTAAATAACGCCACGTGACAGGAAAATACATGACACAGTGTTGAGTTTTTATTTTATTTATATAGTTATATGTTTTATTTATGGTTTTCTATATTTGCCCTCAAATCCATGACAAGACTTCGATCAAATAATAATTCTTTTTCCGATTTGCTACCCCTAATGAAGGACGCCTGATATAAAACTTTTGATTTTTTTTTTATATTTCGATAGATGTGCAAAAAAAAAAACGATAATTTAAAATGTGTATTTAAGATCGTTTTCAACATTCGAGTTTTCAACATCAACATTAATATTTATTGCGATGAGATTAATCATTTTGTCTTTAAATGAATTTTTTTCAACATTATATTTTTTTAAGTTGAAGCAGTGGCAAATCGATTAGAAATCTTCTGATCGATTTCATTTTTTTTGGCACTCCGGTGTTTCAATTGTGTCAGTTTAGGATGTCAGAGATGGTTTGTCTTTAAATCTGTTGAAATCTAATTTAAATACCTCAACACGTGGATGAATTCCCCCACATGTCCCAGCCGCGATGGATTCCAAATCCGTCGATCGAAAATATGAAAAAGTGATACTATTCATACGAGACCATAAAAGTTATGTCCCAGCCGCGATAGATTCCAAATCCGTCGATCGAAAATATGAAAAAGTGATACTATTCATACGAGACCATAAAAGTCATCTCCTCCCTAATTTGAATCCTATAAATATATTCATCTGAGTCTACGGTATGGGATTAATCCAACCGCGGTCAAAAATATTCCCATAAAAAATAGAAACCAGTTAATTCCAACTTTCTCACAACCCCAATGACGCACAATGAAAAAAAAAATTTTAATCTCCAAAAAAAAATCGCCAATCAAGAAAAAATATTGCTTAAATGTCGAAATAAAAATCAGTAGGCGAATGCTCCACGCAGGGGTAAATAAAAATAAAATAATTACAAGAGGAATGATGCGTTCAACGCTCCCAACCCGACACATGGAAAATCGCCATTTCCCTTCGTCAACCGGCGAACTTTCCCATGACATATATATTTTTTTTTCATTCTCCTGAATGACGAAGGTGGACCTTCACCTCAAACGCAGAAAATCCCGGGGATAGTGTTATACCTGCATACGGGTCAGCCCTCTGCTCTTCCTTACTTACCCATTCGTACCACCATTTACCGGTCCCCTTTTGGCCCAGTTTTGATGGTGATGACGTCATCACCGTCATTGATGTTCCTCGTGCCAACCCCACCTGTCCCAGTTCTCTCCTCTTCACTGTTATGTACTGCCAATTGGAAGCTATAATGTCTCTTTTCACAACCCCCTCTCGTACTCCCCTCCCTTTCACCTCCCCTCACACACCATTTTTTTTTCTTCCAAATGTAATTGTAGTTTTGCAGCATATCCATTTAATTTTAAGTGTTCAATTTTTCATGTTTGCATCATGGACTTGGGATTTGTGAATCTTCACACACGGAGAGAAATTTTCAGTCAAAATTACCTGTCCTTTCCGCTATTCTGGAGAGAAATGTCAGGACATTTTACGGAACTGTCAGGTAATTTTTTATGCCGCGCTCCGTAATTTTTAGATTAATTACCTGGGGGAAATTACGGTAGCCTTAACTTTTGTCAATTTTTTGAGAAAATTCCGGAATCGGTAAGCAAACTTAAAGGTCCGTAATTTTTTGATACATATTTCTCTCTGTGGATAACACCTTCATTGAAACATCAATTTTTCCACCGACAATTATTCAATTCCAAATTGTTTTTTTGCATTATAATCATTCGATTTTAAGTTTATAATTATTCATTATTGGATGACTAACTTTCCATTGTTATTATTGATGTCACTTATAATTGAGGCATATCAGTCATTCCTCGGAATTTCAAATTCCACTCGAAATTTGTCGGACAGAACCACAAATTTTCACAGCTTTAGTGGATTCTAAGATACGGGAATGAAAAAAAATCCTATAAAAGCTCATTCCATAAATTTCAAGATGATGTAACATGCGTATTCATTAACCTGAAGAACGCAAGCTTCGAGAGCTGGAAATGTCAAGTAGCTCAGACTAACGATTTTTAAAATAAGGATGACCATTGGAAACCTATCTTAGGTTTATCCACCAGCTCCTGAGTCCTCAAACCTCATCCACTCCTCTTCCCGTGCAGAAAAATCCGGATTTATTAAAATAAAATTAATTTAAACTTAATTTAAATAAAAAAATAAAATAAATTCCTCAGCACCATAAACAATCCCGAGGACACACGGACGATCCAGAATTTTTCCACTGGAGTTTCGTCTGACTACGACAGTATTATCCACTGGCGCTGATTGCAACTCAGTTAAAAATTAGGGAAACAGCTATAATTTCGGGGTGACTGGCGGGTAATTTTTCAGGGCCTAGTAAAAAGAGCGGAAAACACCGGTAAGATCAGTGTCTATGTATACATTTATGAATTTTCGTCCAGAAGAAGGAGAGAAGAAGCGGAATCCAAGTGCAACTGCATGTCGCGGCCCATTCACCCTCGCGCTCACGCTTTGGGGTCATTGAACCCAAGTGAGAGCGCAACTATGACGCGATGATTACGTCACGTTGCCGTTGGATACCAGGGGCCGAGAGGAGAAGTACATTGGACGCATACTCCACAGGGGCCACACTACGGTATCTAGAACTTTGACCTCAAACTGGGACATCCCTGCAGTTAAAGGGGTGTGTTTCCACCCCAAACTGTTTTTGGCTCAGGGACGAATTCCGGTGGAATAAGAGGGTGGGGATTTGCACGTTGCGCCAAAAAGACAGTCAACCTCGCGGATTACCCATTCCAATGGAGGCATTGACATATTTTCACCATTTAATAATTCCTCTCGGTGCTATCCACTCGATTCATACGACAAAGGAATTATTACGCTATTTTTATCTACCGAGAAAGCATCATCAATCGATTTTCAACAAATTGCAGTTGATGGACTGTCGATTCCCGTTGAAAAATTTTTTTTTTGCAAGACCGCGAATTAATAATCTGCGAAGTAATTGGAAAATTTGGAGTTCAAGCGATTCTCAGGAGATTTCATTTCATTTCTTCATCCATCTTATTATTGACCTAGTGGACGTGACCCGCCTGTCGCGATTTAAAAATATCCCGCCCTTTGCCGAAAATACGCTCGAGTGGAAATGAGTCAACAGAGATTGACTAGGAGGTATTTTAATTTTTTACGGTATTCTTGCACACTGAGAAATGTGTTTACCTTTCAATAATAATTTTCATTAATTCACTCCCCAGACCGGAGAAGAATTTTTTCTATCTCTGATAATTCCAGTGAATTTTCGCCCTCACAAATTTCTTTTTCGCTGATAACAGAATTTTTTGAGGGCAGGTGTTTGATCCTGAGTGATTGCGAATTCAATTAGACCTTCATTACTCATTACTCATTATTATATTACGCATTATTACTCGAATGACTATGAAATATCTGTATCGTCCGTTGACGTCTTCGGATTGGATACAATCGGTCGGAAGTCATGCTCTTTCCACTCGATTGGTGAATTACGCTGTGGAATCTTATGTAAGACCTCCGGCGATGGCGTACGTCATTAGTCCATGGCATAGAATTCTAGGACAATGCCAAGTTGAAGCTTGTACCCTCGAAAGAGTCACAATCACTGACTCGATGGCTTTCATCTTAATTATGGCTTCCACCCACTGGGTCACGAGATTTTCCCATTCGCAAAACATGTGACTCCAAACTATGGAGCTTCAACCTTGGAAGCTCCTTTGCTTCCTGGAGAAAGAGAATTTGTCGGGGTTCTGAAATTTAATTCAGTTTAATTTATAAAGAAACAATATCATCGATAACTGAATGCCATTGAATCAAAATGAAGATATTTTGCTTCCGCACGGAATTATTGTAGGCTTTCAATTTTTAGAGCGCAATTTAAATTATGAATAATTTCACAAAAAATAAATATGAATATTACGTAATTCGGTGTTTGAAAATTGAGGAAGAATGAAATTAAGATAATTGTGAAGCTGAGGAATATCACGTAATTTGTTGTTTAAATATTCGTCGCGTTGCGATCGGCCCAGTGTTGGCTCAATCTTGGCGCAAGGTTGGCCTAAGCTTGGCCCAATGTTGGCTTTCGAATTTATTTGAATATTCCAAAGAAAAACAAGTTCGACTGAGGAAAAGAAAAAATTTCTCTTGACAATTCTGAAAATCCTGGGATTGAGATAAACGAGATAGCATTCGCAAAAGTTTTTCTAATTAATTAGCGGGGATAATTACAGTATATACAATAAATGAGCAATGCCCTTCTGGTTGATTTCTTTGTAATTGGTATTGTTTTGGCGAAATTCATCTCATGTTTTTCCCCAGGTGCCACGTGTCTCCGAAGGGAGTAACAATCGATGGTAACTAAATACTCGTCATTTCATCCTCCTCGCCTAAATCCCGAGCTCAAAGGAAAGTAAAAAAAATTTGAGGATTTTCTCTTTCAGGAAGAGAGGGGTGAGGGTCCTGTAGAGACCACGTGCCAGCGACACCAAAAAGAAAAGTGTACCCATGGGAATCACGTCGGGAGTAATGGGGAAACGCGAATTGTGAAGAGGAAACTCCACGCGCGCCTTGACACATAAGAAAACAGCTGTCTGAAAAGGAAAAAGCTGGCGTCCCCTCTGCTAATAACTCTGGCAAATTTTTTTTTTTGTCACGCCAAAGCTAACAGAATTTATGATTATTCTCCACGTGCCATCGTCCTCGTATTTCCCGTGCTCCCCTAATTTATTTTTTAATATTTCACGGGCTTCCTCAAGTCCAGGAGAACTCGCCACAAATAATTGATGATGAAGAGTTTTTAAAGTTGGATAAGTGAACGTCAGTTGAATCTTTAAGTGTAGGCAGAATAATAAAAAATGAAGACAAGCGGGGACTTACGCTTTTTCATTACATACACAATATTATTTTTAGTTGTAATTAAATATTTGTTTTAAATATTTTATTATTTTTCTGGATGAATTAGCTATTTCAATTTGAACCAGCAGTTTCAGAATTGACGTATGAAAAATATTTTAAAATATATAGCCGTGGTAATTATGTCCGGATTTCAACAGTATAGGATCGAAACTATCATTTCAAGCGCTAATCAGAATCAATTGATGTGATTGATCAATGTGATCAATATCAGAGTCAATTGATGTAGAATATCCCGCACCAGAGCCAGAATTAAAATATTTCAGGAATTAATTTTGAGAAATCTTTCTTATATATTGATACAACGGTTATTGCTATTATTTCGTAACATTTTTTATTTGGTTATCGTAAAAATCCTCGTCTTCAGAAAACATTGAAAAACATTAACAAATTAATTCTTAAATTAATACTTACATATAAAAAAAAATTATTTTATTCCCAGATCCACATGCACATCGAATTTATAAATTTTATTTTTAGATTTCTCGAATCATATTAAGTTGTTTTAATATGAAAAGTGAGATATTTAAATTTGATTAACTACAGTGCTGCGGGTCGAAAGCAAAGAAAAATATATTATGAATGGTGTCCAATTGTTTATTTTTATCACATCATCTAATACAGGGACTAATCAATAATAATGGCGACAGCAACTCGATAGGTAATTATCTAATCGAAGAGTCGAATTTATCGCGATTTATAGAAACGATTATCACAGAAGTATTTGATTACTAGAATAAGTTTCGTCGATGCTGTTAGGTTTTTGTTTGAATAAGTAAACCTGTTCGAAGCTTGACTTGGGCTGATACCCAGTGTACGTAGGGGAATAATTATAAATTAAATTTTTAGATTCTTCCTCGAACGATCGAAAACGGTGTTGATTTTTTCGGGCTGAAACGAAGAAAAATGGAGAATATTAAAGAGTTAAGGCTAATCTCTAAAATTAGGACAGATAACGTAATTCTTGTGTCAATTTTTCCTCAATATTTGCTCTATCTTCACGTTCTTACCTTCACTCACAAAAAAATCAGCGAAATATTGACTGATCCGGATCGAATTTCTCCCATGGGGAATATTCAGCCTCGGAATCCACTCGTAATTATTCTTCTCTGGGTGGAATTGCACTGCATAAAATGGATAACTGACATGCTCCAGCGACGAGACGAATTCCAATCCATCCTTGTCTCGGTTAATAGAAATGACTTTGAATGAATCCGTCAGATTGACCCGCGCCAATCCCTAAAGGAAGTGACACTATATTTTTTTCATGCCAATTTTATTACGAAGTCCCGAACTCGGAAAAGTGCATTTTTTCGAAGTCAGTTTTTATCGAATATCTCAGAATTGAAGGAAGATCACGACATTTCCATAGATACCTTTTTTGTAGATATCGTTTTTGTCTATGAAAAATATTTTTACAAAAAAATCGATATATCGCTTCAGTTCTGAGATATCGGGTAAAATCTGGCATCGAAAAAAAAATTACTTGGCGTAGTTAAAAGTTACGAGAAGTTTATTTAAAAAAAAATGAAACATGAGATTTCAGCAATGATTGCTTGATTGCCTGAAGGATCAAGATACTTTTCCATTAGTGAATGTTAATTTTCATACCGCCTCGGTTACGCAGAAGTGATGGAAATTCGCTGTAACATTTTCCTGCTTCAGAATATCGATGATATCCCGCTGAGCACTTTTGAACATCCGACTCTGCATGAAATCTGCGCAAAAAATACTACACGTGTAATTGGTTTCATCAATTGGAGTGAATTACGCATGATTCGGTGGAAAATTTGATTATCAGGCTCACCGGGTTTGAAAATCAACGGCAATATTTGATTGCTGCTTGAACAATTGACTCGATGTTCTACGCCGTTAGCCGCAAGGTAGGTCATCAATTCAAAACCCAGACATGTTCCCCAAATTGGAAAATAATCCCCGTGATCATTCATCTCGAGGGCAATTCTAACCGAATTAAAAATCATCAATTATCCGTTAATTAGAGTTGCATCCGTCGAGGCATTTCAGCGCTTTCTCTTTTCAAAAATAGAATTTCTCAGAAATGGCGCGTGTTCATGAATTTACCTGTAAATTTTTTCACCTGCCTCTGCATACCCCCCGGATCTATCGAACCACGAACTCCCGCCGGGGAATATAACTCTGATAAATTAGAAAATTATTACGTTTTGGGGATTAATTCTAGAGCAGGGGAGATAGGTTTTTCAGTAAATGCAGCCCTCACCCATTAATGCGAGTTAGTAAGCTCTTGTAATATTCCTCTGGCTGCCCAATCCTGCGAAGATATCAATTCCATTCTCAAAGAGGGAAACATATTTTTTTATTAAAAGGCGAGAATTACTCTCTGGTTGAGAGACAAAATTAATTCAATGACTTCAAATAATTTTATAGACCAGAAAGTAATGATTTCAGATACAACGGAGTCACTGAATTCACAAGAAATGAAATTCAAGAATCAAGAGTGGACAGAATAATACGAACCGGGTCGAATTTTCTAAATGTATAAACTTCAAAATATGAAACAAGATTATTTCTAAATTATATTTAAAAATCGGTGGATAAAATATGTGGAATATTTTTGTATCGAAGTAATAAACTACAAGTGCATTTTTTTCTCGACTAGTTTCACTCAATATCTCGAAATTGGAGAACGATAACGATTTTTTCATCGATACCTTTCTTGTAGCTCTCATCCTTTTTCATAAAAAATGCCTGCATAAAAAACTGACAATGTCTCTTCAATTCCGAGATATTCGCTATAAACTGGTGGAGAAAAAAAAATCACTTATCCTAGTTTACCACTTTCCCATTAAATTACACCACGTGCAAACCATATTTTCAAAAAAATGTGGAATTTCCATTCACTTCAATTCGTGTAATTAATTCCGGATGAATTCAACGCATTCAATTTCAACAACTTCGAAATGACTCTGGGGTGAGTAGTTCCTCGTTAAAAGTTCAAAGATTTTCGAGTTTTTTCACTAGAATACGAGGGAATGCATTGAAAAATGAATATGAATGATAAAATTCTGGTGTATCGATAAATTTTTAGTAGCCGCACTCTATTTATTTTTTTTTTCAGTCTAGGGCATGCAAGAAAATCGCTTCGTTACACGTTTCGCTCGCAATCTGCGGATGTTTTGGATTTCCTGAATTATTCAAACGGTTTTTCTCATTTCATTGAAAGCAATGGTGATATTACCATATCGGAACGACACGTGCCCCAGAACTTTCCACGTATTTCACGTAGGAAGCCGCCAGATAACTGTCGAATTGTTGATCGCCATAGATGCCGTTTAGACGATGACTGAGCTCTTGTGATAAAATTCCTGAAATTATCGACTAATTGAGAGACTAACAGTGACTCTGGCATGTCATTTTCAAAGTGTTGGGTGTCACGATCATTTAACAACTTGTCTCATATCTCACAAGTATTAATTAACAAACGTATCAATAGACAAAAAGACCAAAAATATTCAGTACATTATTCAATCAAAAGAATAAAAATATAATCGATACGATGAAAATATTTAATATAATACATCAAAATATTCAACTCGAATCGATCAATTCTATTTCATCTAGTTTTACTCTTCGGTGGAACCGAATAGTTTTGTAATTAAAAACATTCACTTGAAAATTAAAGAGCTATTTTTACAGTGAAATTATTTAGCCTTCTGCATAAATAATTAATATCTATGGAAAATATTCTTACCAATAATAGGGCGGTCATTTTCCTGGGCCACTGATTGCACTAGGACAAATGATTCCACGTAAATGGTAAAGTAGAATAGTAAAATCACCATTGGGGCAGTAATCGTAGCTAGAATAAACGCCATGGTTGACGTGTTATGAACTGAAAGGCAGACAGCCCGATACTGAAATGCCAAGTCAATTCGACGAGGTTAAGCAGTTGGATCTTCTGTCTTCTGGATCGTATCCGATCTTATCTGAATCTCCCGGTGATGATGTCTTCGTCAAATCGAATGAAATTGTTTTTTTTTTGTACCTCCCGGCGCATTATACGCGAACGCGTGCATTCGCGAGTAGACAATACTTGAATCAAGTATATTATTGTACTTTTTTAAAGTATATCTTATACTCGATCCATGTATATTCGATTTTCGATGAATATCGATGATACATTTATTTCTCCATGTAGAGAATGAAGACTAATCTCTAGAAGTAATTTAATATTCTAAAATAATCGAAATGCAATAAACGTTAATTAAAAGTACTTTATTAACAAGTATATTGTGTTAGAAAATATTTGACATGATTCAGATAGATTTTACAGTTTCCAGAAAAGTTACGAAACTTTTTCGTTATCTTTCAGTGACAGAGCGAAACATTTACTGAACTGTTAGATTCCGGTAAAATCAGAAGCGTTCGATTTGATCTGATTTGTTAGATTTTGCAAAGTCTGGAGTTGGGGTGGTAATCGACAATCAGAAGGGGTGGAAAGAAAGTGGAAGAACACGATGTTTACCGAACAAAGGCCCAAAGTAGATGACTAGTGGATAGAAAGTACATGGCCTGGCCTTATCAGGTCAAGGAGGAGGTCTAGGTGGAGATGTAGGAATATTGAAGGAAAGGCCCAGATTGCGGGTTCCAAAAAAAAATCGGGGAAATCATCGATTTAGGGTCCGATGGACTGGGTAAAATACCGAGGAGTATTTTTACTAGGGTTGGTGAAATAAAACCATTTGTTGTCGTTGCTAACGGATGGTCGATGCTAAATATTAAAAATAATTAGCAAAATATAATCGTGGGTATATAATAATATTATCGATCTTCCGGGGAGCATTACCCCCTGGTGATCGCCAAAAGTGGGTTCAAAATCGGGTGATACGTAAAATTGATCTGTGATCCCCTACCAAATCTCTGATTAGCTTGAAATTGTAAGGAAATGAATTTGTGAATTTCGGATCACATTCCAAAATTCGAAGTAAGTTTAGTAAGTAACTTTAGAGTAACCGGGAGTTCTACATCGATCTAGAGCATACTATATCTTTTATCCGAATTTCGGCATCTGTTTGCAATCTGCTCTCGCCGCACTTAAAGTTACGCTAACACTCGATCGGAAAAGATTCACGCCATTTTTATCGGAGTTTATTTAATTTTCAGAGTGTTGGAAAAGAGATTGATCCAGGCGATCGAGAATACCTCAATTTTCGATCTAAAAAAATTAGAACAATCAATATTTAATTAACGACTTACCTTTCGCATAGGGATACACATCCTTGGAAGCGCGCATGTGCGGAGAACTTGAAAATATGGAGAACTTGAAAATTGGAGCCAAACAGCACTGTTATCTTCGCGGCAGTAAATACTGATGAACAGGGCAGGGCATATGGTACTTGAGGCAATTTTTTTACATGACAATGTAAAAAACCCAGTAATTTACTTACAGATGGTAAAACATGTAAATAAATAACGCCTCAGGTAGCTTACCTGAATATTTACCAGGAAACTTTTTTTTTATTTTAACTTACTCGATTTATTTTGCTTCTCAATTCTGCTAACGAGTTACTGACACCGGTATCGTGATCGCTGAGATAAAGGGGATGAATCTCAAGGACAAACTGCTGCTAACAAGCTCTTGAATACGAGGCTGCTGATAATTATCTGGAGAGCATCAACCTATCGGTAATCGAGAAAACAGTTTATCGAAAAAATATTCAATTGTCATTTCATCCAAATGTGATTTTTTTTTAGAATGTTATCACTATTTTCTAATTTACAATCATAAGACTAAACTGAATTATTGAGTTGAGTTTATAATTTTAGCAATCGAGATATAGAGTAGATTACCGCTCTCTCTGGTTTGGGGTCGATACTAAATTCCTAGCTCCACATTAACTCCGAGTTTCGGGCATGATAATCTTTGTAAGTACCAAAGAGGATTGACTAAAGAGTCACTTTTTGCCCCCTTGACTTCATAAAATTTTTAAATTTCAGTGAATACCAATTTCGTAATGCAGAAAATAACATTCACCCTGTCGACTGGTCCCGCTGACAGGTAGTTACCGAGTCGGCTGCCAGGAAACACCCCCATTGCGTGTGGTGCCCTCCCTCTTTTGGGCTGGAGTACCATGATGCCGCTGGAGTCACTCAAACCCCCAGAACTGAGCCTCTACTTTAATAAATCCTCTTTGATCTCTGCTATCCAGCTCTATCCTCTTTGACTTTTACTTTAGTTTATCCTCTTCACTTGCAGATTGCTGATTTTTTTATTTGATTGTGATGGGGAGAACTGACCGGGGGCCCTAACCTAGGTCCTAGAATTACTGAGGACGACTGACAGTCTCTGAAATTTCAAGGGTTGGGGTAAGTTAAAGAGTCATTGCAACATGTAAAAGTGCATTAATTACTAATTACCTTGAAATTAAATTCAGTTTCAATTGATCAGGAAAAGCCTCTTTTATTACAAATTTTCATTAATACCTATTCATTTTTACTAACAATCATTCGTATTAAATTACTCGATAATTTCAATTGCGAAGTAATGAAAGCAGGTCAGCTGACTCAGTTTTTCGGTGGGTTTTTCGAAAAAAATCCCCAAATTTTGGATAGATGGAAATTTTTATAATCACCTTCATTCTAGCTCTTGATTAGTTCTAGAAAGAAGATTACCATAAAAATTTCTATGGGAATTTCCCATAGAATTCTAATGACAACGTTTTAATCATATTTGTGTTTCAGGTTTTTATGTGGCTCAGAGCATTTCATGAAGTTGAATGTGTTTAAAATGGTCGAGGATTCGAGGAATACTGATGAAGAGAATTATAGGATTGGTCAGCGTATTGCTTGTGATGGTCATTATGGCACAATTTGTTACGTTGGTGCTGTAGACGATACGGTGGGAATTTGGTTGGGTATTGATTGGGATAATCCAGCTCGAGGGAAGCATAATGGAACTCATCACAACAAGGAATACTTCAAAACACTTCATCCAACTTCTGGATCATTCGTTCGCCCTGGAAAAGTCAAATCCGGAATATCTTGTGTGGAAGCAATAAAAAATCGTTATGGATACGTAGACGATGCGTTGGCAGGTGTCGATAGAGAGAATATATCGAAATTACGAAAGGAAATCAACGCCCCATTTTTGGAGATGGTGGGATTCTCCAAGGTAAATAGAAAGCAGAGTAATTTCAATCAGCTGAGTATAGTATCGGTTCGAGAAGAGTGTGTCTCGACCTCTGGAGGTCCAGGAAATCTCGGAGAACTGTTCCCCAATATTCAGGAGCTGGATTTATCGAAAAATTTGATAAACTCGTGGGTTACTGTAGGGGATATTTGCTCACAACTCACGAGGTTGGATCGTCTCGATCTCAGGTAAATCATCACTCTATTTTTCATTATTAATATTTCTCCGTATTTTTTTTATTGAAGAACTTTATGGAAAATGATTTTTTTTTAAAGGATAAGAATTGAATCGAAGATATGCTAGCATGAATAATATTCCCTAATTGATTTTGGTTTGTTTGGAATTTCGAGCGGAATTCGTTTTTATAGAGTAAAATATAGCCGTGAAAAGAATTCCACAAAAATTTCGATCAAATTTCGAACTTCTCGCTACCGAAATTTGAACAGTCTTCTTCTCAATTGCAGTGAAAATGTTATTCCTACGGACGAAGGGTTGAATCATCTCAACGGAGCATTTTCTAATGTAACTCAATTAGCAATAGCCCACATGAATTACACCTGGAGGGACGTTGAAGCCTGCACCCTAGTGTTCCCAGTCCTGAGGACACTTTCAGTGCCATTCAACAAGGCGAGCATTCTAGAGACCCCGATAAATAATCCATACCTTCTCAGACTTCGAACGCTCACCCTCGAGGGAAATTCGATATGCAATTGGGATGAGATCCTGAAGTTGGGTTGTTTGGATTCCTTAGAGAGCCTGAACGTCAACTCCAACGAAATCGAAAGGATAAACTTTCCCTGTGATTCTGAGGAGGACAAAACAAAGGCCTTCCCAGCACTGAGGCAACTCCTTTTGTCCAGCAATTTGATACACCAGTGGAGCTCCATCACCGAACTGGAAAAACTCCAAAATCTGTCGGACCTGAAGTTTCGGGATAATCCAGTTTTGAAGGCCGAGTCGCCTGAAACTGCTCGGCAATTGATAATCGCAAGAATCTCAGGACTGAAAGTGTTGAATTCCACGGAAATTCCAGTGACGGAGAGACGAGATGCTGAACACGATTACATGAAGCTCTTCGCCAAGGAGTGGTTGCAGTTGTCCGAAAATTGTGATACCGCCAGGAGAGAATTCCTGAGAGCGCATCCACGATTTCCAAGATTAGTCGAACGTAAAATAATTCAATATATCTATTATCCACCCCGTTCAATGATCGTCAAATAAACAATACAGAATACATGAAAATTATGTTCTCAGAATATGGCGGCCCCGAGATCATCAATTCCAAAGCAGATGAGATGAAATCCGACGTTATCACAGTGGAATTCGTTAGTATGAATGAAGCATCTCAAGGGAAAAGTGTGAAGAGAAAAGTCCTGAACGAGATGGAAGTTCAAAAATTGACAGGAATCGCTCAACGACTATTCAAGATCGGTGGAAAAATTCCGATTCTGTCGTTTGTACAGTCAAAAGTAAGTAAATCTAAAAACTCACTTTTAGCCGTAGACTGTAGAACTAAACAAATTATAAACCCCGCAGTTATCTAAAGAAGAAATACCTCTGGACAAGCCTCTCCAACAGCTAAAATACTACTCGATCCAGAATGGAGACCGAGTACTGGTGCGGTGGTGACACGTGCTGATAGGAATAGCTCCACCCTCTAAAAAATTAAATAAATGATTATTTCCACTAGAGAAACTGTCGACGTACTCATTTTTGCTAGTATTATTTTTTTATTTAATGATAAAACAACTGTATAAAACTATGAATCAATATTTTGTATTAAATACGTTTTTGTATCACAAAAAAATTCCGGTGATTCCAGGTGATTAATTCTGTTGAGCTTTCTCTTGGATTTTCCTGCACTCCTCTTTCTCAAGTTGTTCTTTGGTGAGAAGTGATAAACCCAGTTGATCCTCTCGACTAAATGGCTGTGCCATTTGTCTGAGCCACCTCTTAGCAATCTGAATAGCTTCTTCAGTGGATAGATTACATAGATTATCAGTGAGATGTTCCTGAATCCACTTTGGCAATTTGCTACGTTTGTCAATCCTGGAGAACCTCTTATCAGCAAAAACCATTATTCCATAATCAGTTTTTCCCCTGATGGCACGTCCAACGCACTGAGCTGCGTGTCTCATAGCATCGAAAGTGAGAAAATCATTCTCTCGTATTTGAAACTGATCCCTGAGGTACTCAAGCCTAGCCTTAAGAATCCTGGACTGGGTGTAGACGTATGGAATTCCAAACATAAGCACAGCTCTCCCCAGGTGATGATCGAAGTCAACACCCTCCGAAACTTTTCCTCTGGCGACAGACAGTAGAACAGCACCCCTGCCATTCTCACAGGCCTTGATATAATTTATCAGAGCCAGACTGGTCTCAGCAGAGTCCTGGGTCTCTATGAACAGGAGCTTGTGCCTCTGCAATTGATCTACAACCCCTTGATCATACCATGCAGCAATCACAGACTCCATGTACAGGTACGAAGTGAAGAAGCAGACGATTCCATCAGGGACCGTCGATGAGAACTCTACCAGCAGCTGTCCATAGTTTCTGATGACAGCTACGTCGTCTCTTGTCTCGTATTTCGAGGAGATTGCCACCTGGTCGTTACCTTTGGCAACAATCATGGGGAGGAGACATGGTCTAGCCAGAGTCATAGTGAAGGACGACATGATGACAGGATGAAAATTCAAGATCTTCGGGTACATGTCCAGGGGGGATAATGTTCCTGAGGTGATAATTACAGATTGAAACCTATCGAAAATTGGTTTCATGGCGATTGACGAGTCCATACAGCTGAAATGGAGGATAGGGTTCAGCACGGTAGGCGTTTTGTCATCAAAAGGCTCGACGATTATGGTAAATCCACTGGTGTAAGTCGACACTAAAGTCGCCAGATGAGTGACGAGAATAAGAGGAGAAAAGTCAGTCAAGTCTGTGATCTCCATGGTCCTCAGCAACGAGGCCAGTCGTTCAGCACAAAATCTCAATGGTTTTCTCTCGATGCAGACCTTCGTTTGGATATCGTGGAGGAAGATTGAGGGGGACTCCTGCACCACGTGTTGGACTCTCAGTCTTGTTTTGAGGTATTCTACAAAACGTTTGAGAAAACTCACGAAATGCTCTGCATTCCTTATATTCCCTGGGATTACCTCCTCCAGGACCTCATCGGGCAGAATTGGATTCGCCAGGATCACGTCTGTCTCTCTCGCAACGTGCGCATCCCTCAAGCCCTCCACCAGTCGCTGGTACTCCTCTTTCAATTTGTTGGCGTCCTCGTTCCTCATCTCTGCCACTGTCTTCTCCAGGAGTTGAATGTTAGCTGCACACTTATCCATTGTTCGACGATTGATTTTCACACTCATGGAGTCGATGCAGACGTTGTCGATGTTGTGCGCCTCGTCAAAGACAACTACTGAACTCTTCGTGAGCTCTTTCGAGACAACATCAGCTATCTTCGGGTCCAGGAGATAATGGTAACTGTAGACGATTATCTGGGCGTGGAGAATTGTGAAACGAGTGAGAAAATATGGACACCAGTTGCGGTCTCGGCCGTAGTCCCTCAGATCATCGATCGAGTAAATACCTAGGAGGCAGAGATTTCCAATAATAGTTTGATTTAAAAATTTATTTTTCCAAGTGAACAATTTTTCTGCCGATGTATATTTAATCATTAAGAAAATTTAATTGAATTATTTGAATTTAAATCAATTGATGGAAAAATCGGAATGGAATTATTTTATAAAAAAGAAAATCAAACAAGTTGATGTATTTTCATGTAGCTCTTGAGACGTATTTTCTGGCAGATCCTACCTGGAGGCATCATACGCTCTCGTCCCTCCATGTCAAAGCCCTCGAAGTAGTTGCAAATTGGTGTGGTGTCGTCGTAATTATGACGGGCTCTAACGTACGAGGCAGTTAAAGAGTGACAGCGACCATCCACTATTTTTCCTTCTCGTTCTCTGCTCACCTCTGGATGGATGCACATATTTTTACGCGAGGACAGCACCACACCGACCATCTTGGGTCGGCTCTTCGTCTCCTTCTCGTAATAATCCATCAGTGTCTTCAGTTCTTCGATGACCTTTTCAATCTCAGGGACTGTACGAGAGCAGTATATCAATTTTGTCACTGACAGGGGATTCGCCAACATGTAGGCTACAATCAGGGAGAGCAGAGTCACAGTTTTGCCTGTCCCTGAGGGCATTTCCAGGAGACAGTGGCCCCTGGCATCCAGACCTTTCTTTAGCTCTAACATATAGGCATATTGCTCTGGATAAATGTAATCATATGGGAAGTACACGATCAATCCATCGACAGTGATCCTGAATAAAAGATATCTTGGTAGAATTTTGTGTAAGGCTTTTCAGGAAGAAATAATTAAAGAATTAATTTTTCCATTATTTTTCGTACAAGGTATATATCTTTAAATTCTCTCGAACTTCATCAATTGATAATAGTAATAATAATATAAGTAAAAATGCAGAGGAGTCTGGACTAATATGTTCACTCATCAAAAATCGTTCCATTCTTAATTAAACAATTAAAAAATGATTTGTTCTTCGAAATCATTAATGAGCATTGAATCCGATAATAATTAAATGATTCTCCACTGCTTCACAAATTTAAATAAGACCATGTCCCTATTACCCGAGGCCCTTTATAAACAAATCATCAATTAGTTGCAGAAATATTATTAAATTATTATATTATTGTCATTACGATTGAACAATTCTCCACTAGTGAATCGAAAATTAATAAAACTCACTTCATTTCGTTGATAAACTCGTGCTGCACCAGGAATCCTAATTTAAACAACAATTGAACAAATTGATTTCTATTATGATTAGCGCCAAATGAAGGTTATGCCGGATTCATCCTTCCGTAATTAACGAACAGCGTAATGACGACTGCCCCAAAAATGTGTCAAGCTTCACCCGCAAAAAATTTCGGTGGCAAAGCCGAAAAATTTTCCTGGGCTCCCGAAAAGCGGAAAAACAATTTAAAAATGTCAATGTACACAACCGACTGCGTAACAAGTAAATCGTAATGCACCGGAAATGTAGGTAGACTGCGCTGAGAGCAATGCGCTATTGCCACATTAATATAATACCCCGGAATAAACCGATGATATTAAAAAATCATCGAAACTAAACGGTAAAAGGGTCGTAATAAATAATGCCATTAATAAAAAGTCGGGAAAAAATAATCCCCGTGACAGTTGAAAATGTAATTCGCTGGATTAGCTTTAGTGATAGGTGGAATGTGCTTGGAGCCGCTACTGTGTTACGCATTCTGTATAATGCCTTGAATATCGTCAGAATTAATGAATATTAATTAATAGAATTTAATTCGTGGATTAGGTAGGTGGGGACGCACTGATTGTTGTGAAAAATCACAGCCTGGGGAGTATTTTAAGCTGTGAAAAAGGGGAAAAATTTGTCATGTTCTCGTGCACTACAATAAATTGCGGGGGGAGATGTGGCAACACTGCTAAATCCCATAGCAGTGCTTGGTCGTTCCTGTGGTGTTCAGTACGCCTGTTTCACGGGCATACACTGCATTTTTGTCATATAAATAAAATTCCATCGAATCTGAGACGAAGTTTTGAGTTTGGAAAATTATGTGAACACATCGGGATCCGCTGGGTGCTCTATTTATTCGATTATCCCGATCCAGAAGTTATTTTTCGTGGACGATTGCTCAGGAATCCACGGAGGGATTCTCATCCTCTGGAGTGAGATGATTGCAGTGTGACAAGTTTGTGGTGATGGAATATTGACATTTTTGGTGGAATTGGATCGTTCGGGGGCTGGTGTTCGAGGGCTCGAGGTTTTTGGGGTCGTTGAAAATTTGGGGGATGAATTTTTTTGAAAAAATAGAAGACTCATACTATCGTATGTGATACACACACAGATCTGCATCGGTTGGGTACACGGACGCAGGCGGACATAAGTTGTAGTCCAAGTTGGTGAACTTATGATGTATGGGAGAGTTTGAAGTTAATAAAATGTGATGATGGGAATTGTGGGGCACTGTGGAATGAGAGTGGTATCGATGGTTTTTCGTGGATTTATTGGATCCTCGTGATTGTGAAGGTAAATTCGAAATTTCATATTTTTTTTGAGAGAATTATCCCGCAATTTTTGAGGGGAAATCCGAGGAAAGTTATTCAAGTGAAGCGGAAGCTCCAGAAATAATTATTTGTTTCAAAAATACATTTTTTATTTGTTAAAAAATTTGAACCTCTCGAATATGGAATGAATTGATAACATTTTTCAAACGGCGCGTTTTGGATTTTTTTTTACAATTTTTTGGCGGGATTTTACTTTCAAATGAGAAAATGAATATTTTTGAAATACAATTTTTTTTTAATGTTAAATTACAATTGATATTTACGGAGTAAAACTTTCAAACAAAATTTTACTAACGTTTGAGTACAGAATTTTCTGCTGCTATGAAAAAATGTATATTTCCATTATAAATCCATAATTACCAAAACTGTTAATTTCGGTTTATTTCACTTTACCTCTCCGCCGCTGAAATGCTTTATAGCAAAACCACTTCACAATTCATTATTAAATAATTTCTATGGAGACCTGTAAACATTCCTGATCTTAAGCCTTTAATTTTCAGATTTCCCTCCAAAAATTGAAAGCAAGATGTTCCCCTGCCACGGTTGACCGCCTAGACCCGCTCTACCTCCAAAAAAAATGGACGAGCCAGCGAAGAAAAAGCAACGGATGGTGAACGGTGAGGACTACGATGTAGACGACGAATTCATAACCGACATGGAGCGTTTCCAAAAGTCGTTGCTGAATCAGTGCCTGTGTGGAGTGCCAGAGAGTTCCCTCCGGAAGCCCTTCTCCACGAACATCTGGATGAGCCAAACGAGAACGTCATCCTCACGTGGCCACGAGGATCGTCGCAATTGCACATCGACAGGGCCTTCCTCCCTCTCCGAATGGAACCCAGACAGAACCCTTGAGTTCATAAGTGGCCTACAACTACTATTCGACCTGGCGTTGAAGCAGAATTACCGAGGATTGATGTGCAGTCGAGTGGCAGACGTTTGCGAGGCCCTAACTCGAAACGAGCACGGAATAATCGATCAGCTTATCGATCTCTCGTGCACAACAAATAAATTCGTCTCGTACACAGCTAGCAGAGCCCTTGCTTCCTTCTTCATAATAACAAAAGAGAATACAGAAGAGGCATGGCTGGACAGACTGGCGCAGTCCCTGGTGAATACCCACTCCCCAAGCCAGATGCTCTTCACCCTTGATGTGGTAAAACGAGTTGTCGAGCACAAGGACTGTGGAATCCATCCCCTGGAGGAAGAAGGGGCCTCAGTGCCTCCACCAAACTGCAACACAGTAGTTGTTTCTGATCCAGAGAGTCTCGATAGCACTCCAGTCAAAGCAATGTGTGTAAAAGCCCTGGAGTCGAGGTGGACAGTTTTAGTTGCTAAATTTGATGCTATCCTTGGCTCCTACACACCCCAGCACGAGTCAGCAGTCATAACATTCCTCGATCTCTGGGAATCGATAATATCGGTGAAGGCAAATCTATCGGTGATAGACACTAAGTTATTTTACTCACACGTTGATAATCTCGTGTTTCTGCTCAATGGTAATGTTCCTGGAATCGTGTGGAGGCATATACTGGGGCTTTTTAATGAAGTTTTGTGTTATGGGAGTACATTAGCACTTCAGGACGTTCTGCCTGATGAGCCCTGCAGGCTGGCACACGTTATCGTCAGGGCTGTCAAGGACAATAGTCTTCTCGATGGATTGCCATATCGACATGGTGCTGGAAGATTTGGGGGTGGCACTGGCGATGGGGATCGTCCACTTCTACAGAAGCTCGTGCTACTTGTACTTAAAAGTGTTGCTGTTACTGTTAAGGAGACAAGGACTGACTCCAGTGACTCATCTCTTGGATCCGAAGCTGAGGATCTTGATGCTGACATGAGGGTCATTGAGAGGAGCATCAGAACTGTTCTCAGGCAGTTGGATAATTGTGTCAAGACTCTCATGCCTTTTCATCCTGAGATGCCACTGTCTCAGTGGGTTGTCCAGATGTTTCATGATCAGGATGATTTTCTTATCGAGGGAATGGTTTGCTGTCTCGATGTTGCTGTAGGTCTTTTCTATAGGGGACCACCTCAGAATGAATTGGCTCACACTCTCAGCCCCAGTCTCACATTTGTACAGTTTGTTAGAGCTGTCTCACATGATCCTGATGTACTCCTTGATCTTCTCGTTAGCAATGAAACTTGTTTCCTGCTTTATCTGCTGAGGTTCCTCAAGTATGTCAGAAGGAATTGGAACGAGTTCGTCATGTGTTGCGGCCGGGAGCTCGATGACACCATGACTGTTCTCATTAGACTCAGATTAGCAATAGATAGACTGGTATCTAAAGCACTTTTTCCGTATAATATTAATCCTGTTTTAAGATTACTTGAGAAGTGCGAAGCCTTCTACGAGGGGAATGTTGATAATTAAGGGGTTTTCGGTCGGCAAGTAGACAATTTGGGAGGGTTTTTTTTTTTAATTTGCAAGGTGGACGGTATTTAATCCTGAGAAATAATTGATTTTATTTTCAATCGTGGATTTATCTTTGACTCTATCGATTTCCGCGGAAAATATCGATTTTTGTCGTTGTGTATTTTGAATTCAAGGATGATGACGCAATTTTACGATTTCTTTTCGTGGACTGGAATTAGATCTACCAATGAGGCAATCATAATAATTTCGTTGTTTGTCTTCCTTGATGAATCTTCCTTAGATTCTTAGATATTCATCAAAAACTGTTTTGTTGTATGGGAGTAATTAATCAGGATTAAGTGACGTTTCATCTTGAAGTTTAGGGAGTCTTGGAGACATTGTTGGGCTTAAAATGAGAACGTTGGACTTCCCATCACTACTGATTTCTAATTTTCGAGCTCTTTGTAACAGTATTAGCCTTCGATTTTTTTTTCTATCATTAATAGTTGAAGTAAACTCCATTAATTGACTTATTATATTTATCAGCGATGTGTTCCGAGTTGGTGGAGCCGACGCTTCGTCCGATTACTTCAGGAATTTTGTAAATTTAGAACATTATTTACCAACTTAGGTAATTATTTTTATACCGTAATTCGATATTCCTAATTTAGGAAATAAGATTCGCAATTTTTTATAGAATGCCGACTAATTCTGAGAAATAATCGAGAAATTGTACATTAATTAATCCAACGATAACGAGAATTGTAATTAACTCAGTGTAAAACACTTATTTATGATAACGACGAAGAAAAATTATGCAAAAAACACCAATGTTTTATTCCAATACTCTGTACAGTAATTTTTATTCTTCCTTCATATATTTAATATGAGAGAATTAAGTGTAGCCCTTTGGCGCATTTAATAGTAAACATAATAAATTATCTATTAATATGAAGAATTTTTGTAATGAATAAAAAAATGATTGATAAAAAAAGATGTTAAGCCTTGGTTATTTTCTACTTAAAAAATTTTTATTTATATCAATTCAGTATCGAAGCAGTGAAAATAGTTAACTGAAACTTTTCTTCGTTTACCACTTCGCTATTGAATTTTTTCTGTGGATTATCCCACAAGCCAAGGACTAAAGTAAGATAAAGCGAATATAATTGTCATTAATTATTGATTAATCTCGAAAACCATCGATGTAAATTGGAAACCCTAAAGAACATTTTTATAACTAATTTAATTCCGAAAAAAGTCCTCTGCCATTATCTTCCAAAATCAATAGTTCTGTCGATGAATCAATTACTAACAAAAATATAATTCAACTTTTCTCGTTTTACCATTTTTCTGATGAATAAACTGAGGGAAAAAGAGTAAAAAAAATAATGAAGTGGAGAACTTCTATTTATCGAGGCCATTCAAACTTTAGTCGATAGAATGGAAAAGAGAATCGCAGGTAGACACTTATAATTACTTGGTCAATCAATAAATTATGTGTCGTAGTCTTCATCAATGTTGGCAGTGTGACCAAAGTTTGATGTTGGCTGCGTGATGGTAACTGGATTGGCGTTATTTTGATTCAATTCAGTGTAGAAATTAGGCTGGCAAGCTTGAAACGACGATGGCATGGATATTTGAAAATTTGGAATACGTGTCGACTGATCTGGCTCCATGCACTTCAAATTTACCACGTTGTTACTCACAGATTCTATGCAGTCTTGATTGCTCACTTGATTTAGGTGAGGCTTTTTACTTAGATCCTTCGGAAACCTGGTGACAATTAATCCCTGAAGGGAGTTTCATCTTTTCAGTATAATTATCAGGTGTTAATTACCTCGCATCCGACTGGGGACGAGGAGCCGAGGCAGGCACAATCATTGGATTAATTCCTATAGGCGCTGGAGTGAGGGGAGGTGTGGGCACCTCGTCATCAGCTCCAGAAACATCTGGCAGACACTTCACTAGGTCTTTCAGGAAATCAAATCGACTTTCAGATAAGATACATTGCTTCCTAAATCAGAGGATCACCAGTCATTCATTAAAAATTCAAAACGCACCCCATTTTTCCTACACAATTCAATCGATAAATTTGATGATTGAAATTCTTAGAATTTACCAAGGTAAAAATATATAATAATTATTTAATTCTGTGTGAAAGAGCGAATCACGAGTCAACGGAAACATCGATTAATCATTGAATTACTAACGAATAAACTTACATGTGGGATGGACTGAGTGTTTTAGCGTTCTTGGCATTTGTTATCTGCATTGTTTTCGTCAGCAAAGAGTGAACGAAGAGCTCCAAGGTCCGAGGTGGATTTATCAAGCAGTTAAGGATGACAAAACCATAGAAATTGGGTAAAGGCAAGGCGAAACGGACTCTACACTTTTCCCAGGCCTAAATTCCCATTCGATTTTTCATGAAATGGCATTCCATTTTTTTCTAAATCAATACACTATTTTTTCTTTACAATTATTCCAGATTGCACTCAATTCATGAATGATCCTGATGTATTCGGAATATCGTGTAGAGTGACTAGTTCACCCCACCTCTTTACGATAGGGTCAGTTTGTCTCGAAAATATAATTGAAGTGGATTTAAAAAGGATATAGATTATGATGGGCACAGCCTGGGCAACTTTTCCCACTTCCTCATCTGTCTGCATGATTTTCTTAATGCGTCCCTAGAATAAAAGTGAGGTTATGCTTCAATATTTTGGAACCTCAAACATCTGGTGCAATCAATGCCAGGGAAATAACAATTTTCCCTGGGACAGAGGACATTTTCCACATTTTTCGTTGATATTTTTTGTGATTTAAGTAAAAGTGAAGGTGAAAATGTGTCAATTTTTAATTGAGAATGCACAACAAATGGACTCACCGCTGGGAAACGAGCGTTATATTTTTTCTTCTTACTTGGCATTCCGACGATTCGAATTTATTGATGAGTATTATTACGAGACAGGACGGAGACACTTATCCGGAATTTATTTATTAGTTTTCGTTGACATCCGGAGGCTTGGAGGGGCTCAATCCTGAAAACTTTGTCCAGGCGACGTAGGATAGACTTCAATTGACTTCAATGCAGTTGTAGTTGTAGTTGTTTCTCGATTGCACTTGCGTATTGACAAGCAGAGAAGGATCAGCTCACGATACCGAATGTGTAGTCATGAATCTAATTACGTTGCGTCATAAAGAGGAAATCACGGATACTGCGATATTTACGAATGAGAGAAGCATTTTCTTCATTTCTATCCACGAAAAAAATTATCTTAAAAATTCTCCTATATTCCAATCACTCTTTTAAAAATATGGATCAAAATGAGAATCAACAGAAAAGTCGAGTAATTAATTACCTGAAGGAAAATTAATTTAAAATTCTGATTATCATCTACTTTTCGCTAGAATTCTGTTGAATTTCTTTGTGAGTTTCTGACTGTTGAGTTTCTGCATGAATTATTATGTAATTATAAAATTACCAGAAAACCAATTACCAGAAATTTGACCATGGAAGAGGTCATAAAAGAGTTGATTTATTACGTATTGAATTCCAACAACAATTGAGCCAATATTAGCACATGTGTAACTGCCAACTCCTTTGATATTAATGAATTAATTATTAAATTTGAACATAATTCCTCGGAAAACATAATTTCACAGCTGCGAACCTTTAAAACCTGTCCTTACATATTTACAACAAGTATAATTCCATTATTTCCACACGTGTGGTTGATAAGGTCAGCTCCTTAGATATTATATGGGCATATTCTTGATCCGGTTATAAATTACTAAAAAAACAGATTTTATCTAAAATTATCCCCAAATAAAGAACGAGTAAAAATATTAGTCGTTCAGGAAAATTTATCGGACTACGATGACATTTGGTCTCGTATTTTTTGCGACGAATATCTTCAAATATTTTTCATTCCTTCAGAGGAATTTTTTCCGAGCGAATAATTTTCAGATCTTAAACTTTATCTTTAAATTTTTTTTCTATCATTTTAAAAAAGCCCCATGATTCCAGGAGAATAATAAAATCATTCCCACAATTTCTTATGGATTTCCTTTGCCTGTAAATCCCACAGCCTTTCCAGGAAAATCATGAAATGAAATTCCCTGGGGAAATTTTCCTATCGAATTTTTCTCAGTCAAAAGTCCTCCAGTTATTCCCCTTCCTTCTGAGATTTCTCTTCTGTCCCTAAAAATTATTCATATCGATGAGGAGCGGAAAACCACTCGTGTGGAAAATAATCAGCAAACAACCAACGTCAGATAGTAATTCCCCTGAACTTCCCACTTTTTTCAAAAAGTTCAATCTCATGGAGTGGCGATATAAAATCGTAAGACGTGATACCCTGAGATCATTCCAATTTCTTCATCTCAACAGTAAACGTCGAGCCCGACTAATTCCACAATGAAAATTATCACGGCTGTGGTTTTGATAATCGCTTTGTCGCTCTGCTTGACATCAACGTCAGCACGTAAGTAGCAACAAAATTCAATAATAATTCTCTATTTTCACCTGTAATTATCCCATAAAATTTTCGAGAAGTACCCTAAAAAGCTAACAATTGGAGTTTAATTACCCCACTTTGCAATTTTAGAAATTATTCCCAATCGAGTGCAAACAAAAATTCAATGTGTAATAATTTAATAATTAAATATAATAATTTCGTTGAATTATTTATATAACATGAAATTTTTGGAATCTCAGAGATTTTCTATAGATAAAACAAATTCTAATGACGAATAATTGAATAAAAATTAATGAATAAATTGATTTGTTCTGTTTAGTCTATTCATGCATCACGGATTCAGAATGTGCATCATTCCTCCGGTGTTTCGTGGGACCTTCTAGATGTATCAGCCATCGGTGCCGTTGCTCTAATGGTGGTACCTGGGGAATCCGATAAAAACTGAGTATAATTCTGCGGCGAGAGGATTTTACTCCCTTCAAATTCACCTACACCAGAGCCAATTATTTATTACAATTCCAATGATGCAGTTGATGTTTATTCTGAGATTGCATTAGCTGTACTCTGACCCACATCTCTTATCAATATTTTGACTATACTTTCTTTGTACTTAATAAAAAAAAAACAATGCGAAAAATGTTGCGAGTTATATTCTGATGATTATGAATGTACCGATAGCTAAGTATATAGTAATTTTTCAGGAGATAATTGTCTTTGAGAGGGTCATGGGGCACAGCTAAAGTTCATTTTAAAACCAAACTCCAAACCTGTCAATGCTGCAGTCAATGGTGAAGTCGGTGTTGACAGTAACAAATTCTCGTTGAGCATTTCTGCAATTCATGGAGATGCAAGGAAATAATCGACTAGTTCTCCTGACAAATAAATATAATATCGTCTCCTAAATACATTAGTGACTCACTCCCACACTATTCGTTCCTCGATTACAAGTTCCACATTGCTCCAATGACAATTTTGCATTCCTGATACATCTGAGACGATTCAGAGAATATGGAACATCACAGAATTACTTTGTACATGGTATTGATTTTATAATTCTATACAAAATTATTAATAAATCTTCACGTATGAGTCCTACCTGTATTTAACATCGTCAATTTATACAGATTGAAAAATTATTTGTGCATCTGAATTGTTGAGCAAATAATCGCATGGAGAAATTTACATTCTTCGTTTCGTTACTATTTTATCTTCAGATATTTTTCACGCTATTTACTCTCTCACCCAAGGGGCCAGTAATTTCCAAATTAATAAATAACAATCAATCTTATAGAAAAAAAACGATCCGTATTGAATTGAATAAATCAATACGTTTTTTTATTTAATTAAATGAAATCAAGTCTCACGAAAAAATCGATTTTGAAATGATGGAAAACGTGTAAAAATTGCGGAAATTATGAAATTGATTTGAAAATCGATTGCATTTGAAAATAATTAACAAAATCGGTGTTACAGACCCCTGGGCCTCAGCTGTTGGGTGAAATAAAAATGAACGAAGCCATTTACATGGGCATGTTATACGTTCAAGCTGCGAATAATGGAACACTTGGCCTATATAATATTACGTATTTTGTTCATTAATTATAAAATTACTTATCTCAATAATTTCGTGGTTGTGCTTGAGTCATCCGTCGTACAGTCGTATCTGCCAATCGTAGGCCATTGTTTACAACTATTTAATTGCTAATTACTCCTACGCATTTCGATTACAATTTAATGAGTGGAAAATTAATAATAATTTGCAGATGGATTTCGTCGGCTTACATTTTCTTTCCAAAATTACTAATTTTCAGTCGGAAATTCAGTCCAGGGAATTTACACAAAATTCACGGGAAAGTAACAATCTTGATGGATTACAATAAAAAATTCATTTATTGATGTTATAGTACAGCTACGACAATACAACGAGCCTCTAGCACAATAAATCCCTTTCGATTGATTGAAATCTGTCCCTCTTTGTATGGAAAGATTGAATCGGTAAATATTGCGCGTTCTCTAAAAAATTTTATCGAATATTAAAAGACTTTTTCATCGGGAATTCAATCACAACAAAATCCTCTAACGATCACTTAATAGATGATTTCCAGAACTGGAAAATTAACAACTAAATATTATTGAAAAAGGAAAATCTATTGATATTCCAAGAGAAATTAATGAGAATTCATTAGAGAAAGTGCAAATTTTTTATCAATTTTCACGCGTGACTCTAATAATCCCTAATTCACTCGCCCAGCGATATGACTCTTTACAAATTCTTTCATCACCCTAAAGTTAATAATAACCAAAAAATTGAATGGAAAAACCTAGCGAATTCGATATACAACTCTCTGGAATTTTTATAGAACTTTTTAAAAATTTTTTACCATTTTTAATGAAACATTCGATTAAAAAATCGAATTGTATTAACTATGTGACAGAAAAATTCAAATTTCTCCATAAAATGACTGTCTGAGTTTTACAATTCAATTTTACAACAAATTCAATGAAAAACTAATAGAAATTCCAAGATAAATCGAATAGAATGATCTTTTGAATTCGCTAGATTTTGATCGCAAAAATTATCGATTTTTTAGTTTTCTAATAAATTGTTGATCAGATTGACCCGAAAAAAACGTATTGTCTTTGTATTTTCTCATTATTGCACGATCATGACATTTTAAAATTTGCAAAAACCATATATTTTTTCGCGTCAATTCAATTAAGAATTTTTGAGAAAACTAAAAAAAGCCGTTAATTTCGGTGAGAAGGTACAGAACATGCTTAAATAAATTCTCACACCCGTGCGATAATAAACCAGCAGAGGGACATACCTCGTTAAATAATCACTGTACTCCATCCATTTCCGAGAAACAGATGTGCGTATTTACCTCTTAAAGCTTCGGGTCGAATCAACGACCGTTATAATTTATTATTTATACCCCGATATTCCACTTTAAAAATGCTGGTAAATGAATAATATGACGCACTCGACAAACAACAATTTTATAAAATTAAAATTTCTTATAACAATGATTTACGCCGAAGATTCTACGCTATGTGTTCCATCGACTCGAGTACATTATTTTTTTTTAATTGTATTGTTCTTACTTGGACTACACGCATATTCACCAGACACGAGGATTTACGTCTATCTGTTATATTATGCATTTTCGTATAAATACTGTTTTACACGTTTTATTTATAATCTCTAAATTATGGGGAGGCATTCTAACACTGAATGCATTATCAGTTCGATAAATGCCAATGGTCGACTGAGTTATCAAACGTTAATGAAATTTATAATGAAGTGGTGGAGAATAGAGGGAATTTATTTCCCCGTGACTTTCCAATTAATGAATTAATTCAATCGTGAACAAAATTTAACAGAAAAACTTTGCGTCTTCTATAAGAAATTCAATTGAAATTCAATTGGAGTTCTATTAGAATGCTGCGAACAGATCCCACAATTAATTTATGAATCTGATTTTTCTTTGGAAAACGAGAATTCCAATCGAAATTCGAGCAAATTTTCTCGAAAAGACAATAATTTCCTCAATTAATTTCCATAATGATGAGTCTTGGATTACTATATAATTCACCAATTAAATGGAATAATTAGTAATTCAGATGCCTAGGGGTAATTAACGATTAATAATGAGAATAAGACTGACAGAGTAATGAATTAATCCCCTGGTCTCCAACGCTTCACGGAATTATTAATGAATAAATAATTGATGCACTGAGTAATTATTTAGACTCTATTTAGTCTACTTTCGTCGTGATTATTAATCCGACAGTTTGTTTCGTATTGAAAGCTTCACAGTTGGAAATAAAAATAGTCTCTCTGGCTATTAGCAAATACTTATCTGTGGGCCTGGGTCGCAGCCTCTTGGTGTAAAAAATAATGTAGAAACTAGTCATTGAATATCAGACGAGCGTTTCTTCGGATGAGTACCGTGTGACGCTGCACTTTTCATCGTAAGACTTGAGTCTTATTGATGGCATTGAGCTGGATCTCTTTGGGGTTCTCTTGGGCCTGTAGAAGAGGGAACAGTCGCGTCAGTCCCCAGGGAATGAGTCTCAGCAGGAGCATTCTTCCTCTCGTGGTAATTCATGGCTGAGGGAGTCCTGTCGATCATTTCAAGACATGAAAATCATTTCTTTTTCAATTTTGGCATTCAATTGTGAATTTTTAATTTGAAACAAATTACAGCATTATATTACTGTGCAAATCTGAATTACTGACGTCTTTTAATCTTGATATTTAAAGAAAATAAATCATTCTCTGAGAATTAGACCAGTGGACTAGTCTCTGATTCGTTGACCTCACGATTTATCTCATTTTCATCACCCTCAGACCTCATAAAATCTATCAACAGAATTACCTTCCTCATTTCCACGGTTTCATTGCCGGAACGGGGTGGTGGCGATGAAAATGCAATTTTCTCGTACGGAATAGTTCCCCGATAGAGAGTACTCGGATCAAGACTCAGCGCTGCTTTGAGTGCACTCTTTTTTATTAGTCCATTAACGTTATTAGGAGTCGTGACGATATGACTCGGTGATGAGGTTCTCGTATTGGGAGAAGATACAACGGTATCAGGTGGCGTTGTCGAGGATACGACACCCACCGAGTCGGAATTCGTATCAGTTGTCGTGGTGCTTTCACCGTTGACGTTGTGATTGTTGTTCTTGTTAAGACTGTTCATGTGGGGGATGTTGTTGCATCGAGAAACATTCGTGTCTTCATTCATTTCCATTTTCCTCTCGCTATCGTATTGATTTTTAGCATTTTCCTGTTAATTTTTAATGGATTAATACTGAACACATGTATTTTTCTTTTATAATAACAAGAAAACGATACAAATATTAAAGAAAAATCAAGAATTGGAATGGAAAAATGAAAGTTGATTACCTGAGTATTCAAATGGATGAAGTTTTTAGGCGACTCATTATCAGAGATAGCTCTCCCCCTGGTATTCTCAGATTGTGCCTCGAGTTCCTTTGGATGCACCAGTGTTGTTTCCTGAATAGTTTCTCCCTCGAAGTCATCACAATGTCGCAACGACGCATAGACAATGCCAGGAACAACTCCAATCCGATAAGCAGCGGGTCGAAAGTTGGATCGTGGCTGCATGTACCCACATCCGTCCAGCTATGCACAAATTTATGAACAACCTGAGAATATGCCACAACTCCCATGGCCATTGTTGATACCCTACAATACCTAGCGAACATTCAAATAGGGCCTGGTGTATCTCTCTTTTTTTTCAAGTTCAGACACTCAATTTTCAACCAGCAAGCCACTATTTCTGTTAGTAGGTATTACTCCAGCTAATGTCAGACGATATTTCCTCCTCCAGAGAAAAAATCCCTCAATTATTAACATCTTAATTAATTATTAATAAAGCGAGGATTGCAGCTTAAAAGGAATCTCCAGCAATTCTAATTTTTTCAAGTGCATAAATATTTTATAATTTTGTTAACTGAGCTAGAAAATATGGAACGGAATTATTTATATTTCTCATTCAATTTTTGGGATATTCCTCTCATTTTTTTGTGTACATATTTAAAAGCTCGTTAAATAAGCTTTAAAAAATCATGGATTACATTAAAGTAATTAGCTCCAATTACATGCAAAGTAGGTAGATATTATTTTTAAAGAATGACACTGGAAAGATAATTAGAGCAAACGATTTGAACTTACCTCAGTATTCACGTTAATGCACTCCGCCTCAGGATCTGGCCTCATGATGGTAATTTCCCTATCACAATCCGGGAGAATATCGTAATTAGGCATGGGATGATTGATAACGTCTGGATCCTGCAGGCAATAGCCCAATCGTTCCACAATCGTCGCAAAGCTCGGTCTATCCTCGGGCCTGGGGTGCCAGCACCTCGCCATGATACCGTAAAGTGGATCGGGACACCCTGCGGGTTTCTCCAGTCTTCCCCCCGTCGTTACCATCGACATTACTTCCCTATTTGCACAACCCGTGTACGGCATATAGCCGAATGACATAATTTCCCACAGCAGCACCCCAAACGCCCTGGAATTTAATTAACTTCGTTAACGTCTTCATTGAGACGATCATCAGGGGATAACGCGAAGGAAATCTATTGACTTTATTTGGTAAATAATTGAGAGAAATTACCGTTAGTCTCAATTGCACTGGGGAAGTGTTGAGTAAAATATTGGATTCTATTTTAATTGAATATGAAATACGAGAAGATCATCTGTACGTTTTGAATAAATTTTTTAAGGGCAGAAAGAGTTTATTCGTCGAAAGGAAATATCGATATCAATATTTATTGAATTGATATAGTTTTTAAAATAAAAGACTCACCAAACATCAGTCTTGGTGCTGAAAATGCCATCCAGGAAGCTCTCGGGGGGCATCCATTTGATAGGAAGCATGGCCTTGCCGCCCTTCCTGTAATAATCACTCCTATAGATATCCCTGGCCATTCCGAAATCCGCAATTTTGACGACTCTGCCAGGTCCCTTGCAGGTGAGCAGGCAATTCCTAGCTGCGATGTCCCTGTGAATAAATCTTGCGTCTTCCATGTACTTGCAGCCCCCTGCGACATCATGAGCGCAAACAACGAGATCCCTCATGGTTAAATTAGTCGCTCTGTCCGGTCTAGGTCGCTCCTCCCTCAAGAAATTCTTGAGATCACCCCCCGCCAGTAGCTCCAGTACAATGTACCTCGGGTTTTTATCAAATGAAATTCCAATGAACTTGACAATATTTGGGTGATCAAACTTGCTCATGATGAGCGCTTCCATCATGAAATCAGCAGCTGCCTGGGACGTCGTCACCGTCGGCAGAGTCTTGACGGCAATTGGCGCCTCCTCATTCCTCCTGAACTTGTACACCCCCTGGAAGACCTCCCCGAATGCCCCCTGTCCCAGAGGTTTCACACACGTTATACTCTCCCTGGGGATCTGCGGTAGATCCTTAATACTGTACAAATTACCAGCGAACTCGTAATTAGGATTGAACTCCGTCATCATGTTCTCGGTGGTGAGGGTCTGCAGTGCAGCAAGTTCCGTACCATTTCCGAACATGTTCTGTCTGCGTTCCTGGTGGGCTTTTTTATTCTGATAACGATTGTAAAGTAGGAAGCATAGGCCCGAAGAGGTCAAGAACAGTACGACGCAAGCGGCCACGAGAGCAATGACAAAAGTCTGCTGTGCCCCGTCGACCTCGTCAGCGAGGCATGATCTGGAGTCATTTCCAAGTTGCCACCCGGGGGGACAGAGGCATCGGGTCTCACTGAGATGCCGATCAACAGCGACACATCGAAAATCGCAGCCGCACCCGCTGATTCCGGGGATTATGAATATCTCCCCGGGGCCGGGGTTGAAGCCCCCCTTGAAGTAGGGATGCAGAAGCTCAGGGGAGCCATAACTGTAGCCTCCCTCACCATTGGCTGAACTTTTCACCCCTGTTGTGCCCCCCAGGTAGCCACCACCTCCGCCACCTGTTCGACAGCCACCGCCGCCACCCCCAAATCCCCCATCGCCGAACCCCAGGGAATTATTGCGCTCGTGACAGCCTTTACCGCCTATGCCGCCCTTCATCAGGGATTTACCCATCGCTAAGGATCCCATGTCCGTCGATGATGACGTGTTCCAGCCCCCACCAGCTCCACCTGCCTTCTCCGTCGGAGCGAAACCCTGAATTTGCGTTCTCTCTGACGTCGGCGGATGCCCGTGCTGAATTCCATCGTCTGTAAATTTTCCAAAACCCAATCCACCACCTCCTCCTGCTACCAACAGCGGCTGCAGATCACCTGAAGGTCTTATCGTGAAGACAAACGTCCCACCACCGCCGCCACCCCCTCCGTGGGTCAATTTCATTTTTTTTACCTCACGGACGAATGAACTGATCCCCACGGACGGGGGCTCATTGTCATCACCGCTGGAGACACAAGGATTCTGTTTACCCAGACTTTTTGTGCACGCGTCCGCTCCCGGTTGACCCACCAGGAAGTACAGGGTCTGGCCCTTTTCCAGTTCTACTACACCACGGGCTAGGGCCCCCAGGGTGCTGCCCATTCCACCAGAGCCCCTGCCACCTCTTGCACCCGATGCAATTAGTGTGTAGTAGCCGCCACGCGGCACTGTCCATTTTTGCAGACCTAGGGGAATCCCCGAGACGTTCAGTGGATGACGGAATTTTTGGCGGGCTTTTTAATTGAATTCAAAGTTTATCATAATAAAATTCATAAACGATATATTTTTCTCGGGTCAATCCAGTCATCAATTTCCCAGAAAACTCAAAGAAAATTATTTAAGTTATAGCCAAAAAATCTACACTCGCTTCGATTTTAGAAAAAAAAATTGGGGAAGGTAGAGATTACCGAAAATTCTTTTGAATGATTTCTAATAAAAATTATACTGGCTATTTCATGAGTCATTAAAAAATTCCTTCGACGGTATGTTAATTCGATATTTTCCAAAATAAATGTGGAATTATCGAATTGTGTCTGGAATTGTCTCGAAATACAGAAAAAAAAATATTTCACGAAATTTGTTGCAAATTCCAAGTGCCTTTCTTTGTAAATTGCAAGAATAATTTCGAAACAGAGATGATTTCAGTTCTAAAAACAACGTCGACTATCAAAGAGCAGCTCAATATCAGTTGGAATAAGAGTTCTCGATATAAATCCGGAAATATGCCAGAAACTAGAGTCGCACGTGCCTTTTCATTCACAATCTCCGCCCAGCGACCCGAAATAGTGAAGATGTAATGCACAAACACTGTCTCCATAGATTACACCGACACGAATTGTCGACGTCGTCGCATTCAGCTCATAATTCTATTTTTTCGATAGGAGAGAATCCGACAAAGCCACTAAAATTTCTTCAAGAAAACGTAAAGTGTCTCTATTAAAAATAAAAAAATCCCAGGTATTTCCAAAAAAAGAACAATTAATTATTCCCTTCAAGAAAAATTGAATTCAGAACTAAAATCTGCAATCATTATTTAACGACTCCCAAAATGTCATGACCGCAATAATTTCCATGCATTTCTTCTAAACTTATGAGATAATAATAAAATGCAAAAACGATATATTTTTCTAGCTCAATCCGCTCAACAATTTGTCAAGAAACTGAGAGAAAATTTTGGCTGAAAGGGCCATCCTTTCATCTTTTAGATCCTTAGATTTTGTGTATAGAAGAAAATGAATGAAAACTGTGTGACAAACCTATTGTATGAAAATTAGAAATTTCCTCGAGACTGGTATTTGATGAAGAGGCTGTATGGACCACTTGAGATTCTAATTCTGCTGCATTGTACTCTGTGCATTGATTCAACGTTGGGCCATACCTTCCAACAGCTCCGCAAGTCGTTACTCTGATCACTGAAAATATATTAAGTTGAATTGCACAAGTGAGGAAATGGCATCTGAAAATAGAACGGAGAATCCTTTGTGCGTTAGAAATGCTAATTCACCTGTTTCATTGGCAAAGTCGAAATGTTGTTTAATCTGATGCTCGGATTCTATAACTGGACTGTAGTAATTGAAATCGCCCACTACATCCCGTGGCACACCTGAGTAAATTACACAGTGACAATAATGAATATTGATTTATTTGTTTATTGTCGGTTCAATTATGATTTTGGAAAGTTTCACTTACCGATTCCGAAGCACTCGGGACTCAATGAAAAATCGTCAATGGCGATATCGGCCTTCGCTGCGAAACTCTTGCTCGCTTCGAATTGTAAAAAATATCTGGCGATTGAAAATTGGGGATTGTTATTGTTAATTTGAGACTGGTGTGACAGAATATTCCATTTTACAATATTTGACCAGTCGAATTGCCCAAGAACTCGCGTTACAACTCCATAACAATTCTCTTCCATTTTTATTACGGTACTATTTAAATATTCAATTTGCATTGTTTTGCCAATAATTATTACCTGCATCAACAATTAATAGCTTCTCATTTTGCATTGGAATTTTTACCCGTAAACTTTATAAGATTTTTTGTATTGTTTTCATTTCTTTCGCATAATGAAATTTAAGAAGAAAAATCTGGGTTTTCATCTCTAGGAGAAGAAGGCACTTACGCCTGTCTTTTATAAAGCCATTGATGTACTCTTAATTAGGCGAATATTTAATGAAATGGCAAATGTCAAGTCCACATGGGGAGTGATTGAAAATCGGGTAAATTCTGAATTTAATTTTGTTGAATTTCCGGTTCAAATGATTGAATTTCGATCAATAATTCCGTGGGTGTACATCAACTTAATGAAGACATTAACTCATTAACTCCGCTTGTTACTTCGCGTTGAGTATCTTTTACTCGTGTACAAATTACGTATCCTGTAAAAGCGGATAGTTTAATCCTGAGTATTTGAAATTTCTGCACGTGAAATTTTTCTGAATATTCATGGAGCCCTCAATGAAAGCAGATGTAATTACCAAACCAAGTTACGATGCAGAGTAACTCAACCTTTTTGCCTTTTATTAAAAAAAACATCTGTGGGTGCACGAACGAAGAGTCGACACTCGTAATTAAATTCCTGGGGAGATATAGGTCCGCGGAAAGTGGAATTTCATGTGAACCGATATTATCGCAGATATTCGGGCATTAAAAAATTAATTAAAAATCCGGCACATTTTCTAAGAAATTTCTATTGAATCCATATTGTAATCCTGTAAAAATTATCATAATTTCATAGAATATATATATTTTATATTATTTTCCATATGAAATCGTGTATTTAATTTCCGCGCGTGTTTTTGTCACACCATTTTTTCTTGTTTATATGAATGAAATTAAATAAAAGCCATAAACAACAATCGAAAAATCAACATTTTCGATATTTTCGTGTAACTAAATATCTATTTAAATACACGCAATGAATTTTTAATGGAATTGGCACAAAAACCAAGTGAAATCATTTAATAAAATTTTCATTGAGTTGTTTGAGAGAGTGAATTCCCGCAAAAATCGCGTGGAATATATCGCGATAATATAAAAATTAATAATTTCACACTAAAAAGAGTAAATTTTTTCTCAAAAAAACGTACCTGTATCTTATATTGGGTAATGCAACAACTTGATTGTACCAAATATCACTGCGATCCCCGTAACTCCACCAGAGTCTCTGGGACTGATTCTGATGTGGTTTCATCTGTATGAGATATAATCCGAGTGAACCACTGAATGTTCCGTACTGGTGAAAAAAAAATCGCATCTGACAGGAGTGCTCATACGGACTATCGGGATCACTGCTGTATGGTGGAGTAGGATTGAAGACAGGACTATTCAACGTAGCTCGATCTCCAAGTCCATTGCCTCTCGACGAGTTGACGAATGCATAAGTTCCTGGAGGGTATAGAAAAATTTTCAAGACACGTTGGAATAATTCTGGGATCTAGTCAGGCCAGGAGATCTGGGATCTAGTCAGAGGGATGATTTTATCCCGTGAATAGAATAATTTCTGAGAACGTGGGGAGATCCTCTGGAGATAGCTGTGCATT
The DNA here is from genome assembly GCF_000806365.1 of Fopius arisanus. Lineage (NCBI taxonomy): Eukaryota > Metazoa > Arthropoda > Insecta > Hymenoptera > Braconidae > Fopius > Fopius arisanus. Next base: position 395,834 of record NW_011887787.1, on the reverse strand, counting down.
CTGGAGGCGGTGGGACCTCAACTTTTTAATGACTCGCCCTTTTCGAAATTCGGGGGGAGTTATTCGAGGGCTTTTATGGTAATTCTCAATGGCCTCACAGGCTGGGGGATAAAGTTTAATTGGGATAGTTTTAATCGGCTGAGATATTCTCCAGAGAATTCAAATTAATTCTGTGTTACGGGGTTATTTATTGCACTTGTTAATATTTATTTGATTTCCAGTTGTCAATGATCACGGGGTAGCGATTTTATGTGATTCAATTTAAGGGGATGATACCTCTCATCTTGAGCATTCAAGAAAATTTATGTGTCAAGGACCGTTTACATATTCTATTTAATTACGGAAGTGGATATTGAATTCTGTGTAATTTTGAATAGATTGATTATTGAGAAAAAATTATTACGCCATTTTTCAATTAAAAAATGGGAGTAATTCATTTTTTAAATCGGGAATTCCATTGTAATTTCTATTTCGAGGGCAGTTCAAATTTATTATTTAATTTTGGAAGGTGAATATTAAAATGAATTAATCAATTAAGGCAATCCCTGGAATTTCCAATTGCATGGTAATGCAGGAAAAATATTGTCGAATTGTTAAAAATTGACTTTTCAGAGTTTTTTGAATGAGAAATTGAGTGGAATTTCACCTGTTTCATTGCGATAAGTGTGGTCATAACTAGGACCTGTTCTTTCAGAGGGTGTAGAGCCCCGATGGAGCGTCCACTGGAGTTGACTGTCCGGTGCATTTGTCCAGCCGCACCAGCCGTGCTCGAAATTACATCTCGCAGTTTCCGGTACTTTATCTGAATTCTCATAAAAAGCAATAGCTCCAAATGAAATTGAATAATTAATTAAAATCAAACCAATTATTGAAAGCATTTATATTCTTTCAAAAATCACATGTGGAATAAAATAAATATTCAAATTGAACGAATTCGAGTAAATAAAAAGTAAATAAAAATCGATTGGTTCCCTTGTCTAGTTTTCGTGAAATATCTCCGAATTGATGAGACATATCGAAATTTTCAAAAAAATCTTTTACGTACATTAGAAAAAAAGCTACAACAAACATTCCAACAAAATATCGCTATCTCTTTCAAGATCGGAGATATTCCCTCGTATATAAAATGATATATTGTCAAGGAAATTGTCTGACGTTTTACTTCTTCGTTATTTATTTTTTCTGTTGGAAAATTTATTGACGTTTATAGCTAGCGATTGGAATTCTTGGCTCTCTGGGTGTGGGGAATACTCAGTGACAATGAGACCGACCTGGAGAAGCTTCAGCTTGACTTACCGCACTCTAATACTTCATCCTCGCCTTGGGCACAATCTGGAGTCAAGTCGCAGATTCGGGTTTTGTTGAGACACGAGCCATTATTGCACCGAAACATATCAGGCGTGCAGTTGTTACGTGTATTCAATGGTTTTGACTCTGGAAAGCAATCATCCAACCGAATATTGTCAATGGCAATGCTACCATTCGCTGGTACCCCGATCTCCAAACCGACTCTGTACGGCTGACTGATATCTCCGAGTTTCAGTCTCGTTATATTCCATCTAGACAAACAGAAATTTACAATAATTTCTCAACACCAGTTGGAAAATTCCACACAAAAATCTAGACAATCTGTTACAAAATCCCATTTCGATTCGAATTTCTATAAGCCTTGAGTCAATCTTATTCGAATTTTTCTATAATAAAAATCGAAAAAGATTGATTTTTTAATGACTAATCATTACCTACAGGCTCGCAATAATTAATTAATAGTAAAGAGAAGATTGAACATAAAAACCGCGCCAATCTCCCAGAAAATTCAGTTAAATTTCTGTTATAATTTCTATTAACTCCTTGTCAATTTTTTTAAAAGATGCGACAGAGAAAGAGAATCATTATTACTTAATGAGAATTTTAAATCGACTCATCATATTTTTTACGACGTCAGGCGGAATTTTATAATGATAAAGTTATGAATGTTTACTTTTAGAATTATTAATAAATGAAGTGCGTACTTGGCATCGTTATTTCCGAAACGCTCGGCAGCGACGGAGGTGGTGTCATTATTAGTCTCGATGATGAGTCTGATGACTCCGTCATGCATTTGCACCTGACGAGAGGCGAACTCCAGGAAACACTGGGCCCCGGTGGGAGGAATTGCCACCGACCATAACTGTCCCTCACTAGGCCCTTTCAACCACAAGAAATGCCCTAGAACATCGATAGATAAAAAAATTATCCTTTGTCCTTATCAATTTTTTTTAAAGTAATTAATAGTTAGGAATCAATTCAGTTTTCAGGTGCGCGTGCAACTGAAATCCTTGCGTCGTGGATTTTAATCCAATGATCAATTCGATATTGAAATTTCTAATCACTCCAGATTTCAGGAAAATCAACACCAGAATTTTCATGATTTTCCCTCATTTTTGTCGTAGGATCATCCGAAAAATCAGAATTTCATTGACGATTCGGAAAAGTTCTTCTATTTTCAGAAAAGCCGGAAAAATGTCACATAAAACAACTGCTGATTAATCAGAAAACTAATTAATGATTTTACTTCATGTAAAAAAACGACAAGTATTTTTAAGTCAAAATTCTAATAAATTTTCACTTTTTCATTTTCAATAATTATTATTCTAATTATTCAACATTAATATGTTTCACTTAAAAAGTGGAGCTGAATTGAATAGAATTATTGAAGTGATGTGTTCATTTAAAAACTTAATTAATTCAAATTATATTTTTTAAAATAGTGTAGACCCCAGTAGATGATTTTTTCCGTGTCAACCAAAAATATTGAAATAAAAATAGTGAAGACCTTTTGGATCATTACTGGCATCTGTCTTGGGTAGTCCATCTCTCCTAGCCTGCGGTGTAATCTTCTGAAAGTGTTCCTTGTGCCTCCAGGATCTGCAGGGTCTCTCGAAATCGCAGTGTCCAAGGAAAGGTGGTGGTGAGCGATCCTCATGGAGAGCACTTTGTAAGTCCTTGATACCCCTGAGGGGCTCACAGCTGGTGCCAATGACACAGCAAAATGTTATCAGCAGTTTCAGAATAAATACATCTCCACAGGGCGACACATTATTTTTTCTCCGGCATCTAATCGCCGGTGATGTACTGGAGAACACAATTATCGAAAATTCCTCGGAGAGCATTACTCCGGTGTTTTCAATTCCTCTTATTACTTCAATGTGTCTATTGAATTCCGAGGGATTGATCGAGTGCAGTGAGACATGTCGGGATCACTGAGTTCTCATTCACTGTTCAATGTTTATTTAAATACTTGTGAATCCACTACTGTAGTTTCACGATGAATGGGGGATTTATCCAGTCCTCCGCTACTTCTGAACATGAATATTTAAATAATAAACAACAACACATTCAGATAGAAACGGTCATCAATGCAAAGTGAAAAATTAATTCATTTTTACTTTGGGATTTTAATCACATATTTTCGGTGGAACCTTTCTAGATGGCATTAAAAAGGTAAACATTTTTATGCATTTATTTATTTATATATTGATTTTTATTTTTAATTTCCTACGTTTCAATTATTTATTGTAATCAATTGACCCATCTGTTGGTCGATGATCTAATAAATTAATTAAAAATGTTAATGGGATGTTAGCATGATCAATAAATCATGCAAAATTAATATTGTTATTGTTGTTGAGATGTGGTGTTGATGGGAGAATTGGAATTTACTCGTGTGAAGAAATTACTTGGAGGTGGAAATTTAAATGAAAATCCAGGGGATGGGGGAATATGGGATTATTTTTCCCTAAAGTTCTTCTTTTCAATTACACTTTTGTTATGGACTTTCATTTTTCTATTCATTCTTCACGGATTTCCGATGATTTTCAGACATTGGACGAACGCATTGTTAGGAGTTCTATAATAATTACACATTTCTCGGAACGTAACGGATGGGTCTCATTAAAACTTTTTATTTCAATCCATTACTCAACGCGGATTTTTAACAACGAACTTTCTGAATCGAATTCAACTTCACAATGGAAAATAGTCAGTTGGAAATTTTTCTTTATTCAATAGAAATGTTTGAAAATTTAGGGCAATATTTTTGTTAGGGGAGGGAACTATATTTTTATGCCAACGGTAATTGTCTGGAAAAATTCAATCAATTTTCCATTTTCTCTTGAGATTTTTCCTCTGAACATACATCTAAAAAGCTATACCAAACCGCAAAAAAATTATTACATCCAATCAATTTATACAATACATTTATTTAATTAAAAAAATCCTATGAGGAAAACCGAAAGAGAAAAAAAAAGTTTTCATCAAATTTTCTGTTCGTCGAATACTGCAGATAATTAATAATAATAAATAATACTGAAATATTGAGTAAGAGCAGAATCTCTGCACTAATTCTGATGGGTCGAATAAAGTTCCATTACGAAATGATTTTTAAACTCAATTGAGAAGAAAATCGAGACGAGAAATTGGATTGGAGTAGATCGAAATCCATCGATTAATGAAACGTAAAACTGATAAATGGCGGCAATGAAATATGACTGGAGTTTCGGCTGATTATAATCAGGTTATCGAGCATTCACAGAATCAGACCGCCATATATCCCCGAAATCGATATAAACTCAATCCCCAGAGGACCATGAAAAATCATCGTCCAACAGAACCCCGAGAATTTAATCTGCCAGTCTGACCAATGCTGCATGTTTCCCCTCACTTTTTAATTACCTCGTGAGTTTTACCGGTATACGCACCGACTTGATATTCACCTGATGTAATTCACGTACTCTATAAATTTTTATCCTCAGTAATAAACCTGAATACCAGAGAATGGAGATGAGTGCTAACGAAATGGAACATCTTCTCGTTTTCGCATTTTCCTGACTCATACTTCTCACACTTGACTCAGAAATTCCAATTAGGAGAGGGTGTGGCTGTATTTCCGCCCTAAGAGCGGATTCCACTTTCACGTTTTCAGGATTAAAAAAAAAAATGTCATATGCACCGGGAAACGAGAATTCCACTCGCGAATTTTGCTGGCAAGTTAATTTATTTAGTTTTTCGAAAATACCTCAGCAACTAAAGGAGATGACACAATTTTTGTTACTACCTTTTTTGTAGAGCTTATTGAGAGCTAGAAGAAAGCTTTTTACGGAAATTCCGCTATTGTTCGTAATTTACGAGAAAATCGTCGTGCGCACCCGGAAACGACAATTCTGCTGACGTATTTTACTGGCAATTTACTTTACCTCGTTATTTGGAAATATCTCCGGAATTTAAAGAGATAGCAAAAGTTTCGTTATTACCTTTTTTGTAGAGCTGATTGAGATCTAGTAAAAAGGTAATTACCAAAATTTCGCTATTCCTTTAATTTCCGAGGAAATTTCCCTCGTGTTAACACTCAATTACAGAATTTCATTGAATGTTCAAAGAAATTTATTTTTTGGAGTACAATAATGATAAATTTCCGGTAAATTTGGGAATGTTTAAAATTCCAAGATTTTTCAATTGAATTTCAAAGTGTAATTCTCTAATAGACTACCTAAATATTAAACCGCTCGTTTTCATCTGTCGGGTTTTGTTATTACGTTTCCGTTCTGAGTTGGATGGAGATTCACTGGTGTCAGGGTATGAATTGTTACTGGAGAAGTGGCAATAATCGTCATATCCGGTGTAATCCTCGGTGTCGAGTGCTGGCGATGTCAATCAGTCTTTTCGCATTTTATGTGAGGATCGAGATTATTATTTCAGCATTCGTTACTCCGAATCGAGAGTAGGTCAATTAGGTGAGATTATTTATTCAATGCGCAAGAGGATACGGAGATGAAAGATTTCTTATTCCCAGATGAAACCCCTTAGTTTTAGCAACTCTCGAATCATGAGTCTGTTTTCCTCAATGAAATCCCATCTTCACTTGATTCAAATGAAAATTTCCGCCGCGAAAATTCCGCTAAAAATATTTCATTAAAATAAATTACAAATTACAATCGACTTCACTACGAATTTAATAATTCATTTTTCGGTTATTTTCTTTATTTAGTTGTTTAGTTTATTTACATTTTATTATGGTTTATTTATTTTAGATAATAAACAATCAATTATTTTGACAGTTAAAGTAAAAATTCATATTTCATTACTGATAACTAGAAATAGTGATTGCAGGCGGAATTGTCCGGTAAAAATTTTCAAGAGTTTCAACTGATGCGTCAGACTGATTTCTTAAGAAAACGAAAACATGAATTTTAAAGAGAAACCCTCAAAAAGAGTGAGAGGAACTTCAAGCCCTCAGCCCTACCCCAATTCCGCCATCTTCGAGTGCTCCATCTCGAGCGTTCTCTCGTCCTTTAAAAAATTCAATAAACCCGCATCAAAAATAACTCCATAAAACCGATACCGGTGGAATCTAAACGACGGAAATCCATTAACTATTTCCCCGATATCCCGTAATTTCCGTTCATCTCCCAGCAGCCACAATTATCAGCCCCTCGACAGCAGAATCAGACGTTATTTCCGCAGGACCTAAGGAACTGCCATTTTCCCTTTTCTATTTCTTCGTGGATATGAAAAAAATTGGTTCAGGACTTTTTTTCCTACTGCACTAGTTATTCTTAAAGTGTGTGCGATTAATTCTCCTCGGAATTCACTAAATCAATGGGAAATTAAAGGAGAACCCCTGGAGCGATTTAACCCGCCGTCGGGGCAAAATTAATCATTATTATCTATCCGAGATTAGTTTTGGTTCGAAGTTATTTGAAATAATGTGGAAAAATAGCACGAATTGAATAATTAGAGTTCAAGATTATAATTGCGAGTTACAAACTATGAAGGACCATAATTATTACTTACAATCTAGTATTATAAAGATCTTCAAACTTTCTGAGAGTTTTTTTTTTCAATTTGAAATTCTAAATACAATAAAATTGTTCAGACAATCACGTCCTATTATCAAGGTGTTTATAGTCGAGAAAAAGAATTGAAACTCAGTGTTGTGAAGAAAATGGGCCCAGCAAACGGCCCATTTGAAAGGTATAAGTAGTCAACAACTGATAATCTCCATTTGGGATTAGTCCGAATTATCTTCTAAATGAGGAGGAATATCAAAATTTTTCTAAACATCTTTTTTCTAGTTCACAAATCGCTCTAAAGAAAATATGTTTATGAAAAATCTTCCATCTCTCTCGGTTTGCGAGATATCCATCGATATCTGACTCTAGGTGAAAACAACTCATTCTCGTTTTTAAATTTGGTACTAAATCCATAAATAATTGCATAAATAATAATAAATTAAATAGATAAGTGGGGAAACTGTAGAATATTATATATGTCACTTTTTTAGAATTCTTTTATGCACAAAAAAAATTTCGTGACAGCTAAACTATGAGATGAAAGAAGAAGAAGAAAGGTAACAATTTTCGTTACATCCGGATTTTTTTAATCATGACTCTTTATTTTTTTAATGAGATTTTTCGATGGAGGAGGAGCATGACAAAGGGAAAGCTCTCGGCAGGGGACATGTCATTTATTACTCGTGCCAATTCCTCTAGCATTGATTACGAGAACATGCGAACCACGCGTGCTCTGCTGGAGCAAACATCTCTCTGGACCATCCCAACAACACCAAGAATATACTGCAATTTAATTAACCCAACTGATCTAAATACCTGCAAGCTACCCGAATAAATATTTACCTCACCTCCGACCTTTCCCTCAGGATAAAAAAACAAAAGCACCTGTTAATTTCTCGCACTACCGAGCACAAAGCACCAGAAGATGAAAAATATACTCCACAATGAAGAATATTAACTCCGGAAAATAAGTTTTCCATTCAGACCATCCAGCAACGACAGATTACGGACAAATTGCCTAGCTGCACGGAAAGGAAATCAAGAGAAATTTATTGGAAAATCAACCGGTCAAAATACTATTATTATAAATAATATATAATATAAAAATGATAAAATGTTGACAAATTACTATTTTATTGGGGATAAAAAAAGAATTAGGTGAGAGTAAGAAAGGCGTAAAAGATGAGTGCACAAAAAAATTTTATAAATCACATCGGAATGGCAATTGTTCTTTACCTGATAAATATTGCCTAATATAATGAAGATGGTGAAATTTTTCATAAGACCTTTTTTATAGAGTGAAATGTCCGCTACAAAAAAGGACTCGACGATGATTTCGTTATTTTCCATAGATTCATAGATTTCTCTCGAAAACGGGATGAGGAAAATTCTCGACTTTCCCTGTCCCCTCGACGATACGATATCACTGAATTCGCTAAATTAAAATGTACTCATCTCCTGAAACCTCTCATCCAGGGGATTGTCGAGGGGATTGTCAAGGGAATTCTCCTGAAATTCCACTGGACACAGGAGAATTCTCCTGAAGTTCCACGGTAGACAGGGAAATTTCCGTCGATAAAAATCCACCCCTTCGCTATATTGACCCACTCACCTGTTCTGAAATCGCGCACTATCAAAATTAGATGTGAAATATTGTAATAGTTAATCTCACTGATTGAACTTCACAAATGAGTTTAAAATTAGAGAGTGGAGGAGATGGAACGTATGGATTACACTTGTTTTAGCAAAACACCCTGATTTCCATCTCGTTTTCATTGAGATTGAGGAAGTTGCTTGTTGATATATCGCAACTGATATCCACGTATGTACTGAACATTGGACTCACAGCTAGTGGAAAAAATATCTCATGACGAAAACGCATATTCGATCGATGCGCACACCCATACGACCGGATAAGCTCACCCGGTTACAACTGAAATGGATGCTGCACTGCGGTCCACAGCCACAACCCGCCCGACTAAAATTCCCCTTTTCTCCCCAGATTTTTTTTAAATTTGTTTACCTCGGCTCGAGTACTTACACCTCACTGGACTTTTTCGGATGATTTTGAATACGATGACGACGTGCGACCGACGCTTTTTCGACGTTCTCGTCGTCTCGGTTGCAAAACCGGGGATTTTTGGAGCGCATCCAAAAAGATTCTGGCTTGACTCCTATTGGAGATATTAACCATGGGGTGGAGACTCCGCCCCTGTTTGAAGGACAAGCGCAGAAGCACCGGGAATTACTTCGGATGTTCCTTTTGAATTGCAGTTTTTTTTTCGGGGGTGATTTTTCCGTCTGTTTTTACTGATCTCGTGAAATGCGCACCAATTTTTCGGAAATTTTTTCGGGAAGATTTCTTCGGATTTTTGCCGTAGTCATCTGAAAGCTTGAATTTTCAATTGAAAATTCAGGAAAAATTATCGCAAATGAAGAATTATCAGAATATACAAGGAAGTCAATAGTTTATTAATTAAAAAACGTTAATAGTTCGAAGTGTAACGTTTTAATATTGTCGTAAAAAACCGGGATGAGAAGAAAAAAATTCTGATGTTGGCACTCGAATTTTTTTTCGTCGGTAAATTAAAAAAAAAATGTTTAATACCGGGGCAGATTTTTTTTTACAAAATCAATTAATCCATTAATCCCTTTAGTAATTAAAGCTTCAATTTCGAAAACATCAATTATAACATTTTGCTATTGGCTAAAGTTAAATAATTTTTTAGATTAATCAATAATTATCTAAGGGAAAAAATTCGATGTACATCCTGTGATTACTTTGTTACTGATTCTTCAATTACCAAAATTTAACGTGCACTGAGTTTCGAGACGAGTACATACTTTGAGGTAAAAAGATAATTGATATTTGAAAATTCATGCGCAAAGAACTTTGAGAAATTGACCAATAGAATTCCAAAATTCGTTCCCCGGAGACTCCCGATGTTTGAATTTCGGAGGGTACAGGGACGTTGAGGAAGGTTAGAGTTTTTTCGACTTGCTGAGTGGTTTGTTATTGTTAAAGATTATGTCGATTCATCTGGACATAAAAAAAGAGCACACGGAGGTGGAGCAGGAAACTGTACTTCATTCAATTCCTTGTAAAATCTATGGAGATACACCTGCCAATGTTTCCGCATTCTTCACACCGTATATTAGAAAAAGTGATGAGAAACGTGAGTTTTGTTTTAGGTTAGAACAAATAAAATTTATCGTCTTAAAAGAATGAGACATTTAAATCGAAAGGACCTTTACAATTCGATTCTTCGCAATTTTTCGTGCAAATTTCCAAATATCAATATTACAATTCAATTTAATCAATTTTTATTTCGATATTACGAACGTTTAATTACAATTAAATAAATGAATAATCGTCTCCTGTACGATTTAATTTTTTAAGAGCGGATTGGAGTGAATGATTAATTAATTTTATGGAATGGAATTATGTAAACTCAAGTTTGGCTGATTTAAATCGTGAATATTACGAAAATTGTTGAATTTCAGTTTTTTTAGTAATTAAAGTGTCTTTGATAATTTTATTCTTTCCAGATTTCGATGCTTCGTTTAGAGGACACCCTCTCCAGGGTAGAATCTTAACCGTGCCAGAGGGGTACAAAGGGCTCATCTTCTACGAGCAGAAAAAGCCAGCTAATCCCGCAGACGATCGGAAATTTGTGTCGACTGGAGGTTTTTCCAAATTTACTTACTGGAATTTCGACAAATTGCCCTCGAAAAATGACGCGATCGTTAGCGCCCTGGACTGGATCGATATTGCTGAGGCAGTAAGTGTCAAATTACAACTAACAATTCGCTACAAAATTAGGAATTTTTCTCATTTTTTCAGGTTCACGCACCTGAGAAGAGTTGATGATCGATTAAATTGTAAACCAATATTTTTTCTAAAATATTCCATGAACTCTAAAACAATATTTTTGTAATTGAATGCCACAATTTTTCCACGAAGAAGACGAAGTATTTAAAACAGTTATAATAGTAAATTTCTTGATAATAAAGTCAGAATACTTTTATAAAAACAGTAGTAACTCACTGGTGAGGAATGAGGGAAGAGATTAAGGCGTGAATTCCGATATTAATTAATAGCTGAAACAATAAATTTTCGTATTTTTATTAAACGTCCATAGCACCTATGAACTACACTAAATATATTTAAGAAATACTGATACATCTTTGTGCTTTATTGGCAAGATTTGAATATTCATTGAATTAGTTTCATCTGGATCCTGGGACAGCAGTGGTACACTGTTTACTGTTTACACTCACTATTAATTCTCTGAATTGCTCCAGAACTAACGTTAGGGTAAACCATCTAAACGGTTTCGGTTTCATTTTATTTTTCGTGCTGAAGATGGAAGTAAAATCCATTTGTTTTATTCTGATTTTTTTTCCCCTGGAGTTTTTGAGATTTAAAAAATTCAAATAAAATTATACCCCATTATTATCTACATTATATGACTGATATATGACGGTCTTATCATTAAATTACGACGCTGAGTTTATAAATTATCGGGGCAAAAATCGATATTGATATTTGCTGTCTCTCGACATTATTCGATTTCAAGTTATAAATGCTATAAAAACCTGTACAAAAGTCTTTAGAATCCGTTCAAGTCTTGAATTTCCTTAATAAATAATAATAAAAGAAACATAAACATATGCTTAAAATTTTTAAATTGGCATTTGGAAATAATAAATAATCTCCGTCAAATGGACAAATAAATATCGTCGCGTATTGCACATAAGTTTCACAGTATTTCATATTAGTCTGATAACTCTGAGATCAAGGATTCTATAGTTCTGTAGTTTATTCGGAGGATATCACTAGATACTTAAAGCCTTTTATTGGTAGTAATCAGCCTTCAGCAGCTGACGTATACGAATTAAATTACCAAATTATTTACAAACTTCATCGATTAAATTACACGAATATTTTAATCCTAGTGTGCAAAATAGGTCCTTGGTTTTATCACTTTGAAAATTTATTTTCCATTGTTCCTAACAACATAATTTACCTCCGAATTAATTTTTCTATTCGATTTTTCTGGATTTTCACGATCTGTACCCTGCAACACATTTTTCTCCAGTTCAATAGATGAAAAATGAAAACTACTAGACAACCCAGATTTTTTTTCTTATAAATATCTGAACACTCGAAGACTTAAAATTCAGTGAAAAGTGGTAGAGTCTCGGAAATCCGATTCCATTCGAGTGAAAAATTTATTGATTTCAAAAGAAAACATCAAAAAGACTCCCTGTCAAAAATTGAATGACCTACAATAGAGTCTTCAAACATTTCCTCCACAAATCGATATTTTTCATCACGAACCGAAGATTAATAAATTGTAAACTGAACAGATCTCCCTTTACCACTCGACAACTGAATTAAACCAACGAAAAAAAAAATGTCACAACCCCAAATTAACTAGAAAAAAATCCTAATTAAAATTGCTCAAATCAATAGCTTGATCCTGCTGATACTTGGACTGTTCCTGTTGCTGCTTGATAAAAGCACTGAGTCTATTCAGCAAGAACTGTTTATCATGTCCCTCGAGGACCAGTTGATTCTTGAGAACGACCACCATATGCTTATTAGCGATAGAAACAGCATAATAATAATACAGGAACAGTGCAAGTACGATAAAAGCAGGAATGCCAAAGCCAGCAGTACCCAGGAAGAAGAGAACAGACTGAATCCATCCAGGGAACTGCTCGAAGGTCTCAATAACAAGACTCCAAACAGTGGGAAGCCCCCTGAATGGTCCACAGGACTTGGATGGCTCGATCTCAGCGATAGAGTAGCCCACAGGGACACTCGCCAGTATGAAAGACACCAGAAGCACAAACATAAACAGAGAATTGGATCTGCTGGCCCTGTAAACGTGACTAGAGGGTGTGCTATTAACCAAACAGGCAAATTTCTTGATATAAAACAGTAGAAAACAGCCAGTAGCTGCTACAAGTGGCAGTAAAGGAGCGAAGAATGCCCCAATCCAGCAGATTGTCTGCGAATACACAATATCCAACACATGATGAGGCAAATCGAACTCTTGCGCTCCAATGAACCTGAGGAATTTATTTTCCGTGTGTCGGGCGATCAGAGATCGCGGAAAATTAATGAAGAACGTTACAAAGAATTGAGTGAATAAATCAGTGACGTAGAGCTTGAGAAATTGCTGACCCACGAAGGTCTCCCAACAGACTGGACGTCGCCCTTCTGTGTTTGTGCACTTGTCCTCCTCCACGCCGATAGCAATGATCTTGTAGAAGCTCGTCAGCAGTACTGCCAGGGAAGCTAATCGTAAGAAAACAATCCGGAACAACGTCAATCTCACCACGAAGAGAGGTGAGTAGTGCTCCAGGGCGACGAGATATCGAAAGAGAAAGGGAACAATGACGTTGAGGCCGACAATGCAAATGTACGGGAGAAACTCATACAGCAATTGTGTGATCTTGTCAAGAGTGATGTAATCAATTTCCTCGGGTTCCACAACGGGATGGCTGACTTTGTCGAAGGATACGTCGATTATGGAGTAAATGAATAGACCACAGGCTGACAGGACTGCCAGCACCAGGATATTGACGATGAGCCTTACGAAGAAGAGTTTGATGTTTTCCTCTCTCGTTCGGTTCTGCCTCTCCTCCTCCAGTCGTTCAGCCTCCAGAAAGGCTTTTATCTCGTTGTAAAGAGCCTTGTGCTTTATGTCTGCTGATTTTTCGTTCTGGATGCAGAAGTCCCACCCACCGAAAATCAGGTTGCAGTACTGGTAGAACTGGCCTTCACCCTCTGTTACCCGTTCTCTGAAGCCTTTGGCTGCTGATCGAATTATTGCAATTAAACTCACCAAGAAGAAGACGATTGTCGTAGAGATGTAGGCCAGGGGGAGATTGTAGTGGGTCTCGTCTGTGGTGACACCGTAAATCTCGTTAGTGTAGACACCGTAGAACAGGAGGGTTCGCTCCAGGGGACCTCCACCCTGGATTATATCGATTATGTTGCTGGTTTCGTGGGTAATGTTCAGGTATGACTCGGAGCAGCAGGCAATGCTACTGGCATTTCCTGTGCAGTTCTCGGGAGTGGGTGTTAGTACGAGTGTTGGCAGGGATATGAACGAGAATATTATTGAGAAGAGGATGAGGTTCAGGAACATCAGCCATTTTATGAAGAGGAAGTACGCCACGATTCCCATACCGAAGTTTCCACCGATTTTTTTCAGGGAGGTGCTCCACAGCTCCATCTTGGAGTAGGCTTCCTTCAGACGAATCTGAAATTGCTGCCAGGCTTTCCTGCGCTGCCACTTCAACTGCTCAAAACCCTGCAGCCGAAGTTTCGTTGCGTTCTGCAGAGGAGAGATGAATTTGGGGATTTTATAGTAGTGTCAGAGGCCTTAATTAATTTTAATATGCGTGAATTCAGAGAACAAAAGTGAATAAAAAATCGAATATAATCGAATATCGAATCGTAAAGGGATTATTTTTCTTTAGTGAAATTAGTATAATAATTTTAATTTCATCAGTTTTTGGTGTTTTGCAGAATTTGAGTCACTTTGGTGGATATTTATCAGATCTTTAAGCTGATGAAATTTATCAATGTGGGGTGATATGATAATCCTAGAGAATAAAAAAGAGATAATGTCGCGTTAAACTAAATTGCCAGGTCACTTCCCTGTTGATTACAATCAGTATGTGGACATTTTATAATCTTCATGTTATCGGAACGATTCTGTGAAGAATGAGAGCATTGCTGCTATCGGATCATGTACGAGGAAGTGTTCAACTTTTATGGATATTTAGGATAAAATCTAGAACATTATTGATTGAAAGATAAAAACAATTGGTAAAAAAACGTGTCGTCCATTGAGAATTGAAATGTTTGTGAAGTCTACTGTGAAAATCACTTATTTTTCTTTTGTGTTTGGAGAGTTTCTTATCTACGAGGCCAATGCAGATATGAAATATTGCTATTAATCATTGATTGACTTCTCATCGCGGGCTTATCTTTTTAAATTGAATGAAATATAAATAATGGGCGGAAAATTAAAAAAATTGAATTGTTCAGATAAATTCGCACCTGCAGCTGTTTTTTGAGTTGAATTTTCTGTGTCATGCAGACAGGCATCGCTTTGATCTGCATAATTTCCTCCCACGTGCGTTCCTCGTTGGACAAGTTCTCGGACAAATCCGGGAGCATCGACATATTCTGTGCATCAGGAACGTTCGTTGACATTCGTCGTACTGTGCTTGTACGAGCTGTACCCCGTGAACGAGTGCTTGTACGTCTCCTGAGAGTTGTCCTCGGCTCATTTCTGATACGTTTTGCTGTCGCTGAGGGATAGAACAGGAAATGTAATCAGCAAAACTCTTTAAAATTGCTCTATAAATCCTCTTAACTTTCAAACAACAAAATAAATAATAAATAAAATTGAAAATATTGAAAATAAATGACGGACATGGTTTTTCTACGCGAAAAAAAAAACAAATTAATATGTTACGATTCTGAGAATTCTACGAAACATGTAGTCTCAAGTGTTTTGACAATGACAGAGTATTCTTTAAATGACAGTGAAAACAAATGGAAATAATCCCTCACCAACACGTGATTTTTTACTCGGCAGTAGAGTAGCGATGTGGGAGGGATCTCTCTGCAACACCTGCTGCAAATCTGCCTCGATAGCAGCTGGATATCTTTCCTGATAAAATTCAGCACCAGCTTCCTCCCAGCCATGTCCCTTGTCACCTCCACGTTTCTTCCTCTCACCACCCGACATGTTCCCAACGGTAAACAATCCCTGACCCTCTCGTCACCCACAATGTGGAACCTCAATTAGCAACAAAATGCTAAAAATATCGTCGATTTATTCACCAGCTCTGGCAGACCAAGTGTTGACATTGCCTCGCTCCATTTTCCGGAGACTGGTCGCTTTATCAACCAGCACTGGAATAACACCCGATTATTCCCTCACAGTCGTCTGTCATTGTCACTGCTCTGTCTCACCAACACCCACGTTTATTTACTCATTTATTCGTTCCGAGTTGCACACGCGTCACTCACCAACAATAGGTGAATCACCGATTGTTTTTTTTCTCGCAGGTCGACAAAAAATCGAACCTATCCCATTGAACGTCAGAGGAAAATGGCGGTGGGGGGTGGGAATTACAGTGATGACAATGTCTACCTTGCCGATGTTTTTTACGGGTGAGAGGATTGACTCAAGTAGAGGCTCAGTTCTAGGGGTTTGAGTGACCCCAGCGGCATCATAGTACTGCACCCCAAGAGAGGGAGGACGCCACACGCAATGGGGGTGTCTAAGGCATGATGAAAGGAGGTATTGCCAAGTTTTGATGTCGCCGACACCAAAACAGGGGACAAATACCTTCAGACGTCGTACGTAGCGCTGATAACGCCTTCTCCTCATGTGCGTTTCGTCCCCACAATTCAGCGATTTCTGGCGTTTACATTTGAATGCCAGTCGAGTCGTTTGATTTTTTTTCTTTCAAATTG